>NW_027209987.1:0-165616 GCF_027789765.1 Dendropsophus ebraccatus
GGCCAAATCTTGACCTACTTTGGCCCCGCGTATCTCCGGTTCTCTTAGGGCCACACTAATAAGACTACCATCGCTCGAAAATGCACATGTAGGGCTATCTACCTAGGGAGTTTGGGGCAAATCGGTTACCATGACCCGGTCCAAATCCGCCGGACCGCAATTTGTAACGGTGCCGTTCCGTGGCCAAGGCACCTAAAGATCCGCAGATAGGCTCGCTGAGCTCCCAGGACAATTGGCTCTTACCTCTAGGAAGGGCAGGCTCCGCACTTGCACGGCCGAGGAGCGGCAAAACCAAAACCGACATGCCCCCACCCGATGCACCTTCCCGGGGTGACAAAAATTCGAGCCCGGCCTCATTCGAAAGCCAAGTATCTCTAGTTTATGTGTGCCAAAATGTGTCAGGATTGGAGCTACGGCGGGCCCGTGGCCGCGGAACAAAGTGCGCGGAACCGCATGAGAAATCGTCTAAGTGTCAAATGCATTGAAATCGCCATAGGAAATTTCACCGACTTTGCGGCTCTATATCTCGCGTGCCTTTCGTGCTAGAGACTCGTTTCTGGTGTTGGTGCAGAGCCCATGTCCTCCAATACGAGCTCACCAAAGGGCGTGTGGCTCACACTTTTGGCCGGGTCACAGCACCGGGAGAAGTGGACCTCGTCCCGGTGAAAATTTAACATGGGAATCTCCATAGGGAACTTTCAGGAAAATGACTAAGTGTCGAATGCATTGAAATCGCCATAGGGAATTTCACCGACTTTGCGGCTCTATATCTCCCGAAAAAAGGGATAGAGACTCGATTCTGGTGTTGCTGCAGAGCCCAAGTCCTTTCCTACGAGCTCACCAAAGGGCGTGTGGCTCACACTTATGGCCGGGACACAGTACCGGGAGAAGTGGACCTCGTCCCGGTGACCATTTAACATTGGAATCTCCATAGGGAAACTTTAACATGGGAAACGCCATAGGGAATGTGGACCGACTTTGCGGCCCTATATCTCCCGAACCCTTGGGGCTAGAGACTAGCTTTCACCACCCGCGTGGAGCCCCAAGTCTCCTCTACAAAGTGAGTGGCTTTAATTTTGTACGCCACGAAAGGCGGCTGCTCGGTACCGGGCCAAAGTGGACCTTCGCGGCCAAATCTTGACCTACTTTGGCCACGCGTATCTCCGGTTCTCTTAGGGCCACACTAATAAGACTACCATCGTTCGAAAATGCACATGTAGGGCTATCTACCTAGGGAGTTTGGGGCAAATCGGTTACCATGACCCGGTCCAAATCCGCCGGACCGCATTTTGTAACGGTGCCGTTCCGTGGCCAAGGCACCTAAAGATCCGCAGATAGGCTCGCTGAGCTCCCAGGACAATTGGCTCTTATCTCTACGAAGGGCAGGCTCCGCATTTGCACGGCCGAGGAGCGGCAAAACCAAAACCGACATGCCCCCACCCGATGCACCTTCCCGGGGTGACAAAAATTCGAGCCCGGGCTCATTCGAAAGCCAAGTATCTCTAGTTTATGTGAGCCAAAATGTGTCAGGATTAGAGCTACGGCGGGCCCGTGGCCGCGGAACAAAGTGCGTGGAACCGCATGAAAAATCGTCTAAGTGTCAAATGCATTGAAATCGCCATAGGAAATTTCACCGACTTTGCGGCTCTATATCTCGCGTGCCTTTTGGGCTAGAGACTCGTTTCTGGTGTTGCTGCAGAGCCCAAGTCCTCCCCTACGAGCTCATTAAAGGGCGTGTGGCTCACACTTATAACCGGGACACAGTACCGGGAGAAGTGGACCTCGTCCCGGTGACCATTTAACATTGGAATCTCCATAGGGAAACTTTAACATGGGAAACGCCATAGGGAATGTGGACCGACTTTGCGGCCGTATATCTCCCGAATCCTTGGGGCTAGGGACTAGCTTTCACCACCCTCGTGGAGTCCCAAGTCTCCTCTACAAAGTGAGTGGCTTTAATTTTGTACGCCACGAAAGGCGGCTGCTCGGTACCGGGCCAAAGTGGACCTTCGCAGCCAAATCTTGACCTACTTTGGCCACGCGTATCTCCGGTTCTCTTAGGGCCACACTAATAAGACTACCATCTTTCGAAAGGGCACATATAGGGCTATCTACCCAGGGAGTTTGGGGCAAATCGGTTACCATGACCTACTTTGGCCCCGTGTATCTCCGGTTCTCTTGGGGCCACACTAATAAGACTACCATCGTTCGAAAGGGCACATGTAGGGCTATCTACCCAGGGAGTTTGGGGCAAATCGGTTACCATGACCCGGTCCAAATCCGCCGGACCGCACTTTGGAACGGTGCCGCTCCGCGGCCAAGGCACCTAGAGATCCGCGGATAGGCTCACGGAGCTCCAAGGACACTTGGCTCTTACCTCTAGGAAGGGCAGGCTCCGCACTTGCACGGCCGAGGAGCGGCAAAACCAAAACCGACATGCCCCCACCCGATGCACCTTCCCGGGGTGACAAAAATTCGAGCCCGGGCTCATTCGAAAGCCAAGTATCTCTAGTTTATGTGTGCCAAAATGTGTCAGGATTGGAGCTACGGCGGGCCCGTGGCCGCGGAACAAAGTGCGCGGAACCGCATGAAAAATCGTCTAAGTGTCAAATGCATTGAAATCGCCATAGGAAATTTCACCGACTTTGCGGCTCTATATCTCGCGTGCCTTTCGTGCTAGAGACTCGTTTCTGGTGTTGGTGCAGAGCCCATGTCCTCCAATACGAGCTCACCAAAGGGCGTGTGGCTCACACTTTTGGCCGGGTCACAGCACCGGGAGAAGTGGACCTCGTCCCGGTGAAAATTTAACATGGGAATCTCCATAGGGAACTTTCAGGAAAATGACTAAGTGTCGAATGCATTGAAATCGCCATAGGGAATTTCACCGACTTTGCGGCTCTATATCTCCCGAAAAAAGGGATAGAGACTCGATTCTGGTGTTGCTGCAGAGCCCAAGTCCTTTCCTACGAGCTCACCAAAGGGCGTGTGGCTCACACTTATGGCCGGGACACAGTACCGGGAGAAGTGGACCTCGTCCCGGTGACCATTTAACATTGGAATCTCCATAGGGAAACTTTAACATGGGAAACGCCATAGGGAATGTGGACCGACTTTGCGGCCCTATATCTCCCGAACCCTTGGGGCTAGAGACTAGCTTTCACCACCCGCGTGGAGCCCCAAGTCTCCTCTACAAAGTGAGTGGCTTTAATTTTGTACGCCACGAAAGGCGGCTGCTCGGTACCGGGCCAAAGTGGACCTTTGCGGCCAAATCTTGACCTACTTTGGCCCCGCGTATCTCCGGTTCTCTTAGGGCCACACTAATAAGACTACCATCGCTCGAAAATGCACATGTAGGGCTATCTACCTAGGGAGTTTGGGGCAAATCGGTTACCATGACCCGGTCCAAATCCGCCGGACCGCAATTTGTAACGGTGCCGTTCCGTGGCCAAGGCACCTAAAGATCCGCAGATAGGCTCGCTGAGCTCCCAGGACAATTGGCTCTTACCTCTACGAAGGGCAGGCTCCGCACTTGCACGGCCGAGGAGCGGCAAAACCAAAACCGACATGCCCCCACCCGATGCACCTTCCCGGGGTGACAAAAATTCGAGCCCGGCCTCATTCGAAAGCCAAGTATCTCTAGTTTATGTGTGCCAAAATGTGTCAGGATTGGAGCTACGGCGGGCCCGTGGCCGCGGAACAAAGTGCGCGGAACCGCATGAAAAATCGTCTAAGTGTCAAATGCATTGAAATCGCCATAGGAAATTTCACCGACTTTGCGGCTCTATATCTCGCGTGCCTTTCGTGCTAGAGACTCGTTTCTGGTGTTGGTGCAGAGCCCATGTCCTCCAATACGAGCTCACCAAAGGGCGTGTGGCTCACACTTTTGGCCGGGTCACAGCACCGGGAGAAGTGGACCTCGTCCCGGTGAAAATTTAACATGGGAATCTCCATAGGGAACTTTCAGGAAAATGACTAAGTGTCGAATGCATTGAAATCGCCATAGGGAATTTCACCGACTTTGCGGCTCTATATCTCCCGAAAAAAGGGATAGAGACTCGATTCTGGTGTTGCTGCAGAGCCCAAGTCCTTTCCTACGAGCTCACCAAAGGGCGTGTGGCTCACACTTATGGCCGGGACACAGTACCGGGAGAAGTGGACCTCGTCCCGGTGACCATTTAACATTGGAATCTCCATAGGGAAACTTTAACATGGGAAACGCCATAGGGAATGTGGACCGACTTTGCGGCCCTATATCTCCCGAACCCTTGGGGCTAGAGACTAGCTTTCACCACCCGCGTGGAGCCCCAAGTCTCCTCTACAAAGTGAGTGGCTTTAATTTTGTACGCCACGAAAGGCGGCTGCTCGGTACCGGGCCAAAGTGGACCTTCGCGGCCAAATCTTGACCTACTTTGGCCCCGCGTATCTCCGGTTCTCTTAGGGCCACACTAATAAGACTACCATCGCTCGAAAATGCACATGTAGGGCTATCTACCTAGGGAGTTTGGGGCAAATCGGTTACCATGACCCGGTCCAAATCCGCCGGACCGCATTTTGTAACGGTGCCGTTCCGTGGCCAAGGCACCTAAAGATCCGCAGATAGGCTCGCTGAGCTCCCAGGACAATTGGCTCTTATCTCTACGAAGGGCAGGCTCCGCATTTGCACGGCCGAGGAGCGGCAAAACCAAAACCGACATGCCCCCACCCGATGCACCTTCCCGGGGTGACAAAAATTCGAGCCCGGGCTCATTCGAAAGCCAAGTATCTCTAGTTTATGTGTGCCAAAATGTGTCAGGATTGGAGCTACGGCGGGCCCGTGGCCGCGGAACAAAGTGCGTGGAACCGCATGAAAAATCGTCTAAGTGTCAAATGCATTGAAATCGCCTTAGGAAATTTCACCGACTTTGCGGCTCTATATCTCGCGTGCCTTTTGGGCTAGAGACTCGTTTCTGGTGTTGCTGCAGAGCCCAAGTCCTCCCCTACGAGCTCATTAAAGGGCGTGTGGCTCACACTTATAACCGGGACACAGTACCGGGAGAAGTGGACCTCGTCCCGGTGACCATTTAACATTGGAATCTCCATAGGGAAACTTTAACATGGGAAACGCCATAGGGAATGTGGACCGACTTTGCGGCCGTATATCTCCCGAATCCTTGGGGCTAGGGACTAGCTTTCACCACCCTCGTGGAGTCCCAAGTCTCCTCTACAAAGTGAGTGGCTTTAATTTTGTACGCCACGAAAGGCGGCTGCTCGGTACCGGGCCAAAGTGGACCTTCGCAGCCAAATCTTGACCTACTTTGGCCCCGCGTATCTCCGGTTCTCTTAGGGCCACACTAATAAGACTACCATCTTTCGAAAGGGCACATATAGGGCTATCTACCCAGGGAGTTTGGGGCAAATCGGTTACCATGACCTACTTTGGCCCCGTGTATCTCCGGTTCTCTTGGGGCCACACTAATAAGACTACCATCGTTCGAAAGGGCACATGTAGGGCTATCTACCCAGGGAGTTTGGGGCAAATCGGTTACCATGACCCGGTCCAAATCCGCCGGACCGCACTTTGGAACGGTTGCCGCTCCGCGGCCAAGGCACCTAGAGATCCGCGGATAGGCTCACGGAGCTCCAAGGACACTTGGCTCTTACCTCTAGGAAGGGCAGGCTCCGCACTTGCACGGCCGAGGAGCGGCAAAACCAAAACCGACATGCCCCCACCCGATGCACCTTCCCGGGGTGACAAAAATTCGAGCCCGGGCTCATTCGAAAGCCAAGTATCTCTAGTTTATGTGTGCCAAAATGTGTCAGGATTGGAGCTACGGCGGGCCCGTGGCCGCGGAACAAAGTGCGCGGAACCGCATGAAAAATCGTCTAAGTGTCAAATGCATTGAAATCGCCATAGGAAATTTCACCGACTTTGCGGCTCTATATCTCGCGTGCCTTTCGTGCTAGAGACTCGTTTCTGGTGTTGGTGCAGAGCCCATGTCCTCCAATACGAGCTCACCAAAGGGCGTGTGGCTCACACTTTTGGTCACAGCACCGGGAGAAGTGGACCTCGTCCCGGTGAAAATTTAACATGGGAATCTCCATAGGGAACTTTCAGGAAAATGACTAAGTGTCGAATGCATTGAAATCGCCATAGGGAATTTCACCGACTTTGCGGCTCTATATCTCCCGAAAAAAGGGATAGAGACTCGGTTCTGATGTTGCTGCAGAGCCCAAGTCCTCCCCTACGAGCTCACCAAAGGGCGTGTGGCTCACACTTATGGCCGGGACACAGTACCGGGAGAAGTGGACCTCGTCCCGGTGACCATTTAACATTGGAATCTCCATAGGGAAACTTTAACATGGGAAACGCCATAGGGAATGTGGACCGACTTTGCGGCCGTATATCTCCCGAACCCTTGGGGCTAGAGACTAGCTTTCACCACCCGCGTGGAGCCCCAAGTCTCCTCTACAAAGTGAGTGGCTTTAATTTTGTACGCCACGAAAGGCGGCTGCTCGGTACCGGGCCAAAGTGGACCTTCGCGGCCAAATCTTGACCTACTTTGGCCCCGCGTATCTCCGGTTCTTTTAGGGCCACACTAATAAGACTACCATCTTTCGAAAGGGCACATATAGGGCTATCTACCCAGGGAGTTTGGGGCAAATCGGTTACCATGACCTACTTTGGCCCCGTGTATCTCCGGTTCTCTTGGGGCCACACTAATAAGACAACCATCGTTCGAAAGGGCACATGTAGGGCTATCTACCCAGGGAGTTTGGGGCAAATCGGTTACCATGACCCGGTCCAAATCCGCCGGACCGCACTTTGGAACGGTGCCGCTCCGCGGCCAAGGCACCTAGAGATCCGCGGATAGGCTCACGGAGCTCCAAGGACAATTGGCTCTTACCTCTAGGAAGGGCAGGCTCCGCACTTGCACGGCCGAGGAGCGGCAAAACCAAAACCGACATGCCCCCACCCGATGCACCTTCCCGGGGTGACAAAAATTCGAGCCCGGGCTCATTCGAAAGCCAAGTATCTCTAGTTTATGTGTGCCAAAATGTGTCAGGATTGGAGCTACGGCGGGCCCGTGGCCGCGGAACAAAGTGCGCGGAACCGCATGAAAAATCGTCTAAGTGTCAAATGCATTGAAATCGCCATAGGAAATTTCACCGACTTTGCGGCTCTATATCTCGCGTGCCTTTCGTGCTAGAGACTCGTTTCTGGTGTTGGTGCAGAGCCCATGTCCTCCAATACGAGCTCACCAAAGGGCGTGTGGCTCACACTTTTGGTCACAGCACCGGGAGAAGTGGACCTCGTCCCGGTGAAAATTTAACATGGGAATCTCCATAGGGAACTTTCAGGAAAATGACTAAGTGTCGAATGCATTGAAATCGCCATAGGGAATTTCACCGACTTTGCGGCTCTATATCTCCCGAAAAAAGGGATAGAGACTCGGTTCTGATGTTGCTGCAGAGCCCAAGTCCTCCCCTACGAGCTCACCAAAGGGCGTGTGGCTCACACTTATGGCCGGGACACAGTACCGGGAGAAGTGGACCTCGTCCCGGTGACCATTTAACATTGGAATCTCCATAGGGAAACTTTAACATGGGAAACGCCATAGGGAATGTGGACCGACTTTGCGGCCCTATATCTCCCGAACCCTTGGGGCTAGAGACTAGCTTTCACCACCCGCGTGGAGCCCCAAGTCTCCTCTACAAAGTGAGTGGCTTTAATTTTGTACGCCACGAAAGGCGGCTGCTCGGTACCGGGCCAAAGTGGACCTTCGCGGCCAAATCTTGACCTACTTTGGCCCCGCGTATCTCCGGTTCTCTTAGGGCCACACTAATAAGACTACCATCTTTCGAAAGGGCACATATAGGGCTATCTACCCAGGGAGTTTGGGGCAAATCGGTTACCATGACCCGGTCCAAATCCGCCGGACCGCATTTTGTAACGGTGCCGTTCCGTGGCCAAGGCACCTAAAGATCCGCAGATAGGCTCGCTGAGCTCCCAGGACAATTGGCTCTTATCTCTACGAAGGGCAGGCTCCGCATTTGCACGGCCGAGGAGCGGCAAAACCAAAACCGACATGCCCCCACCCGATGCACCTTCCCGGGGTGACAAAAATTCGAGCCCGGGCTCATTCGAAAGCCAAGTATCTCTAGTTTATGTGTGCCAAAATGTGTCAGGATTGGAGCTACGGCGGGCCCGTGGCCGCGGAACAAAGTGCGTGGAACCGCATGAAAAATCGTCTAAGTGTCAAATGCATTGAAATCGCCTTAGGAAATTTCACCGACTTTGCGGCTCTATATCTCGCGTGCCTTTTGGGCTAGAGACTCGTTTCTGGTGTTGCTGCAGAGCCCAAGTCCTCCCCTACGAGCTCATTAAAGGGCGTGTGGCTCACACTTATAACCGGGACACAGTACCGGGAGAAGTGGACCTCGTCCCGGTGACCATTTAACATTGGAATCTCCATAGGGAAACTTTAACATGGGAAACGCCATAGGGAATGTGGACCGACTTTGCGGCCGTATATCTCCCGAATCCTTGGGGCTAGGGACTAGCTTTCACCACCCTCGTGGAGTCCCAAGTCTCCTCTACAAAGTGAGTGGCTTTAATTTTGTACGCCACGAAAGGCGGCTGCTCGGTACCGGGCCAAAGTGGACCTTCGCAGCCAAATCTTGACCTACTTTGGCCCCGCGTATCTCCGGTTCTCTTAGGGCCACACTAATAAGACTACCATCTTTCGAAAGGGCACATATAGGGCTATCTACCCAGGGAGTTTGGGGCAAATCGGTTACCATGACCTACTTTGGCCCCGTGTATCTCCGGTTCTCTTGGGGCCACACTAATAAGACTACCATCGTTCGAAAGGGCACATGTAGGGCTATCTACCCAGGGAGTTTGGGGCAAATCGGTTACCATGACCCGGTCCAAATCCGCCGGACCGCACTTTGGAACGGTGCCGCTCCGCGGCCAAGGCACCTAGAGATCCGCGGATAGGCTCACGGAGCTCCAAGGACACTTGGCTCTTACCTCTAGGAAGGGCAGGCTCCGCACTTGCACGGCCGAGGAGCGGCAAAACCAAAACCGACATGCCCCCACCCGATGCACCTTCCCGGGGTGACAAAAATTCGAGCCCGGGCTCATTCGAAAGCCAAGTATCTCTAGTTTATGTGTGCCAAAATGTGTCAGGATTGGAGCTACGGCGGGCCCGTGGCCGCGGAACAAAGTGCGCGGAACCGCATGAAAAATCGTCTAAGTGTCAAATGCATTGAAATCGCCATAGGAAATTTCACCGACTTTGCGGCTCTATATCTCGCGTGCCTTTCGTGCTAGAGACTCGTTTCTGGTGTTGGTGCAGAGCCCATGTCCTCCAATACGAGCTCACCAAAGGGCGTGTGGCTCACACTTTTGGCCGGGTCACAGCACCGGGAGAAGTGGACCTCGTCCCGGTGAAAATTTAACATGGGAATCTCCATAGGGAACTTTCAGGAAAATGACTAAGTGTCGAATGCATTGAAATCGCCATAGGGAATTTCACCGACTTTGCGGCTCTATATCTCCCGAAAAAAGGGATAGAGACTCGATTCTGGTGTTGCTGCAGAGCCCAAGTCCTTTCCTACGAGCTCACCAAAGGGCGTGTGGCTCACACTTATGGCCGGGACACAGTACCGGGAGAAGTGGACCTCGTCCCGGTGACCATTTAACATTGGAATCTCCATAGGGAAACTTTAACATGGGAAACGCCATAGGGAATGTGGACCGACTTTGCGGCCCTATATCTCCCGAACCCTTGGGGCTAGAGACTAGCTTTCACCACCCGCGTGGAGCCCCAAGTCTCCTCTACAAAGTGAGTGGCTTTAATTTTGTACGCCACGAAAGGCGGCTGCTCGGTACCGGGCCAAAGTGGACCTTCGCGGCCAAATCTTGACCTACTTTGGCCCCGCGTATCTCCGGTTCTCTTAGGGCCACACTAATAAGACTTCCATCGCTCGAAAATGCACATGTAGGGCTATCTACCTAGGGAGTTTGGGGCAAATCGGTTACCATGACCCGGTCCAAATCCGCCGGACCGCAATTTGTAACGGTGCCGTTCCGTGGCCAAGGCACCTAAAGATCCGCAGATAGGCTCGCTGAGCTCCCAGGACAATTGGCTCTTACCTCTACGAAGGGCAGGCTCCGCACTTGCACGGCCGAGGAGCGGCAAAACCAAAACCGACATGCCCCCACCCGATGCACCTTCCCGGGGTGACAAAAATTCGAGCCCGGGCTCATTCGAAAGCCAAGTATCTCTAGTTTATGTGTGCCAAAATGTGTCAGGATTGGAGCTACGGCGGGCCCGTGGCCGCGGAACAAAGTGCGCGGAACCGCATGAAAAATCGTCTAAGTGTCAAATGCATTGAAATCGCCATAGGAAATTTCACCGACTTTGCGGCTCTATATCTCGCGTGCCTTTCGTGCTAGAGACTCGTTTCTGGTGTTGGTGCAGAGCCCATGTCCTCCAATACGAGCTCACCAAAGGGCGTGTGGCTCACACTTTTGGCCGGGTCACAGCACCGGGAGAAGTGGACCTCGTCCCGGTGAAAATTTAACATGGGAATCTCCATAGGGAACTTTCAGGAAAATGACTAAGTGTCGAATGCATTGAAATCGCCATAGGGAATTTCACCGACTTTGCGGCTCTATATCTCCCGAAAAAAGGGATAGAGACTCGATTCTGGTGTTGCTGCAGAGCCCAAGTCCTTTCCTACGAGCTCACCAAAGGGCGTGTGGCTCACACTTATGGCCGGGACACAGTACCGGGAGAAGTGGACCTCGTCCCGGTGACCATTTAACATTGGAATCTCCATAGGGAAACTTTAACATGGGAAACGCCATAGGGAATGTGGACCGACTTTGCGGCCCTATATCTCCCGAACCCTTGGGGCTAGAGACTAGCTTTCACCACCCGCGTGGAGCCCCAAGTCTCCTCTACAAAGTGAGTGGCTTTAATTTTGTACGCCACGAAAGGCGGCTGCTCGGTACCGGGCCAAAGTGGACCTTCGCGGCCAAATCTTGACCTACTTTGGCCCCGCGTATCTCCGGTTCTCTTAGGGCCACACTAATAAGACTACCATCGCTCGAAAATGCACATGTAGGGCTATCTACCTAGGGAGTTTGGGGCAAATCGGTTACCATGACCCGGTCCAAATCCGCCGGACCGCATTTTGTAACGGTGCCGTTCCGTGGCCAAGGCACCTAAAGATCCGCAGATAGGCTCGCTGAGCTCCCAGGACAATTGGCTCTTATCTCTACGAAGGGCAGGCTCCGCATTTGCACGGCCGAGGAGCGGCAAAACCAAAACCGACATGCCCCCACCCGATGCACCTTCCCGGGGTGACAAAAATTCGAGCCCGGGCTCATTCGAAAGCCAAGTATCTCTAGTTTATGTGTGCCAAAATGTGTCAGGATTGGAGCTACGGCGGGCCCGTGGCCGCGGAACAAAGTGCGTGGAACCGCATGAAAAATCGTCTAAGTGTCAAATGCATTGAAATCGCCTTAGGAAATTTCACCGACTTTGCGGCTCTATATCTCGCGTGCCTTTTGGGCTAGAGACTCGTTTCTGGTGTTGCTGCAGAGCCCAAGTCCTCCCCTACGAGCTCATTAAAGGGCGTGTGGCTCACACTTATAACCGGGACACAGTACCGGGAGAAGTGGACCTCGTCCCGGTGACCATTTAACATTGGAATCTCCATAGGGAAACTTTAACATGGGAAACGCCATAGGGAATGTGGACCGACTTTGCGGCCGTATATCTCCCGAATCCTTGGGGCTAGGGACTAGCTTTCACCACCCTCGTGGAGTCCCAAGTCTCCTCTACAAAGTGAGTGGCTTTAATTTTGTACGCCACGAAAGGCGGCTGCTCGGTACCGGGCCAAAGTGGACCTTCGCAGCCAAATCTTGACCTACTTTGGCCCCGCGTATCTCCGGTTCTCTTAGGGCCACACTAATAAGACTACCATCTTTCGAAAGGGCACATATAGGGCTATCTACCCAGGGAGTTTGGGGCAAATCGGTTACCATGACCTACTTTGGCCCCGTGTATCTCCGGTTCTCTTGGGGCCACACTAATAAGACTACCATCGTTCGAAAGGGCACATGTAGGGCTATCTACCCAGGGAGTTTGGGGCAAATCGGTTACCATGACCCGGTCCAAATCCGCCGGACCGCACTTTGGAACGGTGCCGCTCCGCGGCCAAGGCACCTAGAGATCCGCGGATAGGCTCACGGAGCTCCAAGGACACTTGGCTCTTACCTCTAGGAAGGGCAGGCTCCGCACTTGCACGGCCGAGGAGCGGCAAAACCAAAACCGACATGCCCCCACCCGATGCACCTTCCCGGGGTGACAAAAATTCGAGCCCGGGCTCATTCGAAAGCCAAGTATCTCTAGTTTATGTGTGCCAAAATGTGTCAGGATTGGAGCTACGGCGGGCCCGTGGCCGCGGAACAAAGTGCGCGGAACCGCATGAAAAATCGTCTAAGTGTCAAATGCATTGAAATCGCCATAGGAAATTTCACCGACTTTGCGGCTCTATATCTCGCGTGCCTTTCGTGCTAGAGACTCGTTTCTGGTGTTGGTGCAGAGCCCATGTCCTCCAATACGAGCTCACCAAAGGGCGTGTGGCTCACACTTTTGGTCACAGCACCGGGAGAAGTGGACCTCGTCCCGGTGAAAATTTAACATGGGAATCTCCATAGGGAACTTTCAGGAAAATGACTAAGTGTCGAATGCATTGAAATCGCCATAGGGAATTTCACCGACTTTGCGGCTCTATATCTCCCGAAAAAAGGGATAGAGACTCGGTTCTGATGTTGCTGCAGAGCCCAAGTCCTCCCCTACGAGCTCACCAAAGGGCGTGTGGCTCACACTTATGGCCGGGACACAGTACCGGGAGAAGTGGACCTCGTCCCGGTGACCATTTAACATTGGAATCTCCATAGGGAAACTTTAACATGGGAAACGCCATAGGGAATGTGGACCGACTTTGCGGCCCTATATCTCCCGAACCCTTGGGGCTAGAGACTAGCTTTCACCACCCGCGTGGAGCCCCAAGTCTCCTCTACAAAGTGAGTGGCTTTAATTTTGTACGCCACGAAAGGCGGCTGCTCGGTACCGGGCCAAAGTGGACCTTCGCGGCCAAATCTTGACCTACTTTGGCCCCGCGTATCTCCGGTTCTTTTAGGGCCACACTAATAAGACTACCATCTTTCGAAAGGGCACATATAGGGCTATCTACCCAGGGAGTTTGGGGCAAATCGGTTACCATGACCTACTTTGGCCCCGCGTATCTCCGGTTCTCTTGGGGCCACACTAATAAGACAACCATCGTTCGAAAGGGCACATGTAGGGCTATCTACCCAGGGAGTTTGGGGCAAATCGGTTACCATGACCCGGTCCAAATCCGCCGGACCGCACTTTGGAACGGTGCCGCTCCGCGGCCAAGGCACCTAGAGATCCGCGGATAGGCTCACGGAGCTCCAAGGACAATTGGCTCTTACCTCTAGGAAGGGCAGGCTCCGCACTTGCACGGCCGAGGAGCGGCAAAACCAAAACCGACATGCCCCCACCCGATGCACCTTCCCGGGGTGACAAAAATTCGAGCCCGGGCTCATTCGAAAGCCAAGTATCTCTAGTTTATGTGTGCCAAAATGTGTCAGGATTGGAGCTACGGCGGGCCCGTGGCCGCGGAACAAAGTGCGCGGAACCGCATGAAAAATCGTCTAAGTGTCAAATGCATTGAAATCGCCATAGGAAATTTCACCGACTTTGCGGCTCTATATCTCGCGTGCCTTTCGTGCTAGAGACTCGTTTCTGGTGTTGGTGCAGAGCCCATGTCCTCCAATACGAGCTCACCAAAGGGCGTGTGGCTCACACTTTTGGCCGGGTCACAGCACCGGGAGAAGTGGACCTCGTCCCGGTGAAAATTTAACATGGGAATCTCCATAGGGAACTTTCAGGAAAATGACTAAGTGTCGAATGCATTGAAATCGCCATAGGGAATTTCACCGACTTTGCGGCTCTATATCTCCCGAAAAAAGGGATAGAGACTCGATTCTGGTGTTGCTGCAGAGCCCAAGTCCTTTCCTACGAGCTCACCAAAGGGCGTGTGGCTCACACTTATGGCCGGGACACAGTACCGGGAGAAGTGGACCTCGTCCCGGTGACCATTTAACATTGGAATCTCCATAGGGAAACTTTAACATGGGAAACGCCATAGGGAATGTGGACCGACTTTGCGGCCCTATATCTCCCGAACCCTTGGGGCTAGAGACTAGCTTTCACCACCCGCGTGGAGCCCCAAGTCTCCTCTACAAAGTGAGTGGCTTTAATTTTGTACGCCACGAAAGGCGGCTGCTCGGTACCGGGCCAAAGTGGACCTTCGCGGCCAAATCTTGACCTACTTTGGCCCCGCGTATCTCCGGTTCTCTTAGGGCCACACTAATAAGACTACCATCGCTCGAAAATGCACATGTAGGGCTATCTACCTAGGGAGTTTGGGGCAAATCGGTTACCATGACCCGGTCCAAATCCGCCGGACCGCATTTTGTAACGGTGCCGTTCCGTGGCCAAGGCACCTAAAGATCCGCAGATAGGCTCGCTGAGCTCCCAGGACAATTGGCTCTTATCTCTACGAAGGGCAGGCTCCGCATTTGCACGGCCGAGGAGCGGCAAAACCAAAACCGACATGCCCCCACCCGATGCACCTTCCCGGGGTGACAAAAATTCGAGCCCGGGCTCATTCGAAAGCCAAGTATCTCTAGTTTATGTGTGCCAAAATGTGTCAGGATTGGAGCTACGGCGGGCCCGTGGCCGCGGAACAAAGTGCGTGGAACCGCATGAAAAATCGTCTAAGTGTCAAATGCATTGAAATCGCCTTAGGAAATTTCACCGACTTTGCGGCTCTATATCTCGCGTGCCTTTTGGGCTAGAGACTCGTTTCTGGTGTTGCTGCAGAGCCCAAGTCCTCCCCTACGAGCTCATTAAAGGGCGTGTGGCTCACACTTATAACCGGGACACAGTACCGGGAGAAGTGGACCTCGTCCCGGTGACCATTTAACATTGGAATCTCCATAGGGAAACTTTAACATGGGAAACGCCATAGGGAATGTGGACCGACTTTGCGGCCGTATATCTCCCGAATCCTTGGGGCTAGGGACTAGCTTTCACCACCCTCGTGGAGTCCCAAGTCTCCTCTACAAAGTGAGTGGCTTTAATTTTGTACGCCACGAAAGGCGGCTGCTCGGTACCGGGCCAAAGTGGACCTTCGCAGCCAAATCTTGACCTACTTTGGCCACGCGTATCTCCGGTTCTCTTAGGGCCACACTAATAAGACTACCATCTTTCGAAAGGGCACATATAGGGCTATCTACCCAGGGAGTTTGGGGCAAATCGGTTACCATGACCTACTTTGGCCCCGTGTATCTCCGGTTCTCTTGGGGCCACACTAATAAGACTACCATCGTTCGAAAGGGCACATGTAGGGCTATCTACCCAGGGAGTTTGGGGCAAATCGGTTACCATGACCCGGTCCAAATCCGCCGGACCGCACTTTGGAACGGTGCCGCTCCGCGGCCAAGGCACCTAGAGATCCGCGGATAGGCTCACGGAGCTCCAACGACACTTGGCTCTTACCTCTAGGAAGGGCAGGCTCCGCACTTGCACGGCCGAGGAGCGGCAAAACCAAAACCGACATGCCCCCACCCGATGCACCTTCCCGGGGTGACAAAAATTCGAGCCCGGGCTCATTCGAAAGCCAAGTATCTCTAGTTTATGTGTGCCAAAATGTGTCAGGATTGGAGCTACGGCGGGCCCGTGGCCGCGGAACAAAGTGCGCGGAACCGCATGAAAAATCGTCTAAGTGTCAAATGCATTGAAATCGCCATAGGAAATTTCACCGACTTTGCGGCTCTATATCTCGCGTGCCTTTCGTGCTAGAGACTCGTTTCTGGTGTTGGTGCAGAGCCCATGTCCTCCAATACGAGCTCACCAAAGGGCGTGTGGCTCACACTTTTGGCCGGGTCACAGCACCGGGAGAAGTGGACCTCGTCCCGGTGAAAATTTAACATGGGAATCTCCATAGGGAACTTTCAGGAAAATGACTAAGTGTCGAATGCATTGAAATCGCCATAGGGAATTTCACCGACTTTGCGGCTCTATATCTCCCGAAAAAAGGGATAGAGACTCGATTCTGGTGTTGCTGCAGAGCCCAAGTCCTTTCCTACGAGCTCACCAAAGGGCGTGTGGCTCACACTTATGGCCGGGACACAGTACCGGGAGAAGTGGACCTCGTCCCGGTGACCATTTAACATTGGAATCTCCATAGGGAAACTTTAACATGGGAAACGCCATAGGGAATGTGGACCGACTTTGCGGCCCTATATCTCCCGAACCCTTGGGGCTAGAGACTAGCTTTCACCACCCGCGTGGAGCCCCAAGTCTCCTCTACAAAGTGAGTGGCTTTAATTTTGTACGCCACGAAAGGCGGCTGCTCGGTACCGGGCCAAAGTGGACCTTCGCGGCCAAATCTTGACCTACTTTGGCCCCGCGTATCTCCGGTTCTCTTAGGGCCACACTAATAAGACTACCATCGCTCGAAAATGCACATGTAGGGCTATCTACCTAGGGAGTTTGGGGCAAATCGGTTACCATGACCCGGTCCAAATCCGCCGGACCGCAATTTGTAACGGTGCCGTTCCGTGGCCAAGGCACCTAAAGATCCGCAGATAGGCTCGCTGAGCTCCCAGGACAATTGGCTCTTACCTCTACGAAGGGCAGGCTCCGCACTTGCACGGCCGAGGAGCGGCAAAACCAAAACCGACATGCCCCCACCCGATGCACCTTCCCGGGGTGACAAAAATTCGAGCCCGGGCTCATTCGAAAGCCAAGTATCTCTAGTTTATGTGTGCCAAAATGTGTCAGGATTGGAGCTACGGCGGGCCCGTGGCCGCGGAACAAAGTGCGCGGAACCGCATGAAAAATCGTCTAAGTGTCAAATGCATTGAAATCGCCATAGGAAATTTCACCGACTTTGCGGCTCTATATCTCGCGTGCCTTTCGTGCTAGAGACTCGTTTCTGGTGTTGGTGCAGAGCCCATGTCCTCCAATACGAGCTCACCAAAGGGCGTGTGGCTCACACTTTTGGCCGGGTCACAGCACCGGGAGAAGTGGACCTCGTCCCGGTGAAAATTTAACATGGGAATCTCCATAGGGAACTTTCAGGAAAATGACTAAGTGTCGAATGCATTGGAATCGCCATAGGGAATTTCACCGACTTTGTGGCTCTATATCTCCCGAAAAAAGGGATAGAGACTCGATTCTGGTGTTGCTGCAGAGCCCAAGTCCTTTCCTACGAGCTCACCAAAGGGCGTGTGGCTCACACTTATGGCCGGGACACAGTACCGGGAGAAGTGGACCTCGTCCCGGTGACCATTTAACATTGGAATCTCCATAGGGAAACTTTAACATGGGAAACGCCATAGGGAATGTGGACCGACTTTGCGGCCCTATATCTCCCGAACCCTTGGGGCTAGAGACTAGCTTTCACCACCCGCGTGGAGCCCCAAGTCTCCTCTACAAAGTGAGTGGCTTTAATTTTGTACGCCACGAAAGGCGGCTGCTCGGTACCGGGCCAAAGTGGACCTTCGCGGCCAAATCTTGACCTACTTTGGCCCCGCGTATCTCCGGTTCTCTTAGGGCCACACTAATAAGACTACCATCGCTCGAAAATGCACATGTAGGGCTATCTACCTAGGGAGTTTGGGGCAAATCGGTTACCATGACCCGGTCCAAATCCGCCGGACCGCATTTTGTAACGGTGCCGTTCCGTGGCCAAGGCACCTAAAGATCCGCAGATAGGCTCGCTGAGCTCCCAGGACAATTGGCTCTTATCTCTACGAAGGGCAGGCTCCGCATTTGCACGGCCGAGGAGCGGCAAAACCAAAACCGACATGCCCCCACCCGATGCACCTTCCCGGGGTGACAAAAATTCGAGCCCGGGCTCATTCGAAAGCCAAGTATCTCTAGTTTATGTGTGCCAAAATGTGTCAGGATTGGAGCTACGGCGGGCCCGTGGCCGCGGAACAAAGTGCGTGGAACCGCATGAAAAATCGTCTAAGTGTCAAATGCATTGAAATCGCCTTAGGAAATTTCACCGACTTTGCGGCTCTATATCTCGCGTGCCTTTTGGGCTAGAGACTCGTTTCTGGTGTTGCTGCAGAGCCCAAGTCCTCCCCTACGAGCTCATTAAAGGGCGTGTGGCTCACACTTATAACCGGGACACAGTACCGGGAGAAGTGGACCTCGTCCCGGTGACCATTTAACATTGGAATCTCCATAGGGAAACTTTAACATGGGAAACGCCATAGGGAATGTGGACCGACTTTGCGGCCGTATATCTCCCGAATCCTTGGGGCTAGGGACTAGCTTTCACCACCCTCGTGGAGTCCCAAGTCTCCTCTACAAAGTGAGTGGCTTTAATTTTGTACGCCACGAAAGGCGGCTGCTCGGTACCGGGCCAAAGTGGACCTTCGCAGCCAAATCTTGACCTACTTTGGCCCCGCGTATCTCCGGTTCTCTTAGGGCCACACTAATAAGACTACCATCTTTCGAAAGGGCACATATAGGGCTATCTACCCAGGGAGTTTGGGGCAAATCGGTTACCATGACCTACTTTGGCCCCGTGTATCTCCGGTTCTCTTGGGGCCACACTAATAAGACTACCATCGTTCGAAAGGGCACATGTAGGGCTATCTACCCAGGGAGTTTGGGGCAAATCGGTTACCATGACCCGGTCCAAATCCGCCGGACCGCACTTTGGAACGGTGCCGCTCCGCGGCCAAGGCACCTAGAGATCCGCGGATAGGCTCACGGAGCTCCAAGGACACTTGGCTCTTACCTCTAGGAAGGGCAGGCTCCGCACTTGCACGGCCGAGGAGCGGCAAAACCAAAACCGACATGCCCCCACCCGATGCACCTTCCCGGGGTGACAAAAATTCGAGCCCGGGCTCATTCGAAAGCCAAGTATCTCTAGTTTATGTGTGCCAAAATGTGTCAGGATTGGAGCTACGGCGGGCCCGTGGCCGCGGAACAAAGTGCGCGGAACCGCATGAAAAATCGTCTAAGTGTCAAATGCATTGAAATCGCCATAGGAAATTTCACCGACTTTGCGGCTCTATATCTCGCGTGCCTTTCGTGCTAGAGACTCGTTTCTGGTGTTGGTGCAGAGCCCATGTCCTCCAATACGAGCTCACCAAAGGGCGTGTGGCTCACACTTTTGGTCACAGCACCGGGAGAAGTGGACCTCGTCCCGGTGAAAATTTAACATGGGAATCTCCATAGGGAACTTTCAGGAAAATGACTAAGTGTCGAATGCATTGAAATCGCCATAGGGAATTTCACCGACTTTGCGGCTCTATATCTCCCGAAAAAAGGGATAGAGACTCGGTTCTGATGTTGCTGCAGAGCCCAAGTCCTCCCCTACGAGCTCACCAAAGGGCGTGTGGCTCACACTTATGGCCGGGACACAGTACCGGGAGAAGTGGACCTCGTCCCGGTGACCATTTAACATTGGAATCTCCATAGGGAAACTTTAACATGGGAAACGCCATAGGGAATGTGGACCGACTTTGCGGCCCTATATCTCCCGAACCCTTGGGGCTAGAGACTAGCTTTCACCACCCGCGTGGAGCCCCAAGTCTCCTCTACAAAGTGAGTGGCTTTAATTTTGTACGCCACGAAAGGCGGCTGCTCGGTACCGGGCCAAAGTGGACCTTCGCGGCCAAATCTTGACCTACTTTGGCCCCGCGTATCTCCGGTTCTTTTAGGGCCACACTAATAAGACTACCATCTTTCGAAAGGGCACATATAGGGCTATCTACCCAGGGAGTTTGGGGCAAATCGGTTACCATGACCTACTTTGGCCCCGCGTATCTCCGGTTCTCTTGGGGCCACACTAATAAGACAACCATCGTTCGAAAGGGCACATGTAGGGCTATCTACCCAGGGAGTTTGGGGCAAATCGGTTACCATGACCCGGTCCAAATCCGCCGGACCGCACTTTGGAACGGTGCCGCTCCGCGGCCAAGGCACCTAGAGATCCGCGGATAGGCTCACGGAGCTCCAAGGACAATTGGCTCTTACCTCTAGGAAGGGCAGGCTCCGCACTTGCACGGCCGAGGAGCGGCAAAACCAAAACCGACATGCCCCCACCCGATGCACCTTCCCGGGGTGACAAAAATTCGAGCCCGGGCTCATTCGAAAGCCAAGTATCTCTAGTTTATGTGTGCCAAAATGTGTCAGGATTGGAGCTACGGCGGGCCCGTGGCCGCGGAACAAAGTGCGCGGAACCGCATGAAAAATCGTCTAAGTGTCAAATGCATTGAAATCGCCATAGGAAATTTCACCGACTTTGCGGCTCTATATCTCGCGTGCCTTTCGTGCTAGAGACTCGTTTCTGGTGTTGGTGCAGAGCCCATGTCCTCCAATACGAGCTCACCAAAGGGCGTGTGGCTCACACTTTTGGCCGGGTCACAGCACCGGGAGAAGTGGACCTCGTCCCGGTGAAAATTTAACATGGGAATCTCCATAGGGAACTTTCAGGAAAATGACTAAGTGTCGAATGCATTGAAATCGCCATAGGGAATTTCACCGACTTTGCGGCTCTATATCTCCCGAAAAAAGGGATAGAGACTCGATTCTGGTGTTGCTGCAGAGCCCAAGTCCTTTCCTACGAGCTCACCAAAGGGCGTGTGGCTCACACTTATGGCCGGGACACAGTACCGGGAGAAGTGGACCTCGTCCCGGTGACCATTTAACATTGGAATCTCCATAGGGAAACTTTAACATGGGAAACGCCATAGGGAATGTGGACCGACTTTGCGGCCCTATATCTCCCGAACCCTTGGGGCTAGAGACTAGCTTTCACCACCCGCGTGGAGCCCCAAGTCTCCTCTACAAAGTGAGTGGCTTTAATTTTGTACGCCACGAAAGGCGGCTGCTCGGTACCGGGCCAAAGTGGACCTTCGCGGCCAAATCTTGACCTACTTTGGCCCCGCGTATCTCCGGTTCTCTTAGGGCCACACTAATAAGACTACCATCGCTCGAAAATGCACATGTAGGGCTATCTACCTAGGGAGTTTGGGGCAAATCGGTTACCATGACCCGGTCCAAATCCGCCGGACCGCATTTTGTAACGGTGCCGTTCCGTGGCCAAGGCACCTAAAGATCCGCAGATAGGCTCGCTGAGCTCCCAGGACAATTGGCTCTTATCTCTACGAAGGGCAGGCTCCGCATTTGCACGGCCGAGGAGCGGCAAAACCAAAACCGACATGCCCCCACCCGATGCACCTTCCCGGGGTGACAAAAATTCGAGCCCGGGCTCATTCGAAAGCCAAGTATCTCTAGTTTATGTGTGCCAAAATGTGTCAGGATTGGAGCTACGGCGGGCCCGTGGCCGCGGAACAAAGTGCGTGGAACCGCATGAAAAATCGTCTAAGTGTCAAATGCATTGAAATCGCCTTAGGAAATTTCACCGACTTTGCGGCTCTATATCTCGCGTGCCTTTTGGGCTAGAGACTCGTTTCTGGTGTTGCTGCAGAGCCCAAGTCCTCCCCTACGAGCTCATTAAAGGGCGTGTGGCTCACACTTATAACCGGGACACAGTACCGGGAGAAGTGGACCTCGTCCTGGTGACCATTTAACATTGGAATCTCCATAGGGAAACTTTAACATGGGAAACGCCATAGGGAATGTGGACCGACTTTGCGGCCGTATATCTCCCGAATCCTTGGGGCTAGGGACTAGCTTTCACCACCCTCGTGGAGTCCCAAGTCTCCTCTACAAAGTGAGTGGCTTTAATTTTGTACGCCACGAAAGGCGGCTGCTCGGTACCGGGCCAAAGTGGACCTTCGCAGCCAAATCTTGACCTACTTTGGCCCCGCGTATCTCCGGTTCTCTTAGGGCCACACTAATAAGACTACCATCTTTCGAAAGGGCACATATAGGGCTATCTACCCAGGGAGTTTGGGGCAAATCGGTTACCATGACCTACTTTGGCCCCGTGTATCTCCGGTTCTCTTGGGGCCACACTAATAAGACTACCATCGTTCGAAAGGGCACATGTAGGGCTATCTACCCAGGGAGTTTGGGGCAAATCGGTTACCATGACCCGGTCCAAATCCGCCGGACCGCACTTTGGAACGGTGCCGCTCCGCGGCCAAGGCACCTAGAGATCCGCGGATAGGCTCACGGAGCTCCAAGGACACTTGGCTCTTACCTCTAGGAAGGGCAGGCTCCGCACTTGCACGGCCGAGGAGCGGCAAAACCAAAACCGACATGCCCCCACCCGATGCACCTTCCCGGGGTGACAAAAATTCGAGCCCGGGCTCATTCGAAAGCCAAGTATCTCTAGTTTATGTGTGCCAAAATGTGTCAGGATTGGAGCTACGGCGGGCCCGTGGCCGCGGAACAAAGTGCGCGGAACCGCATGAAAAATCGTCTAAGTGTCAAATGCATTGAAATCGCCATAGGAAATTTCACCGACTTTGCGGCTCTATATCTCGCGTGCCTTTCGTGCTAGAGACTCGTTTCTGGTGTTGGTGCAGAGCCCATGTCCTCCAATACGAGCTCACCAAAGGGCGTGTGGCTCACACTTTTGGCCGGGTCACAGCACCGGGAGAAGTGGACCTCGTCCCGGTGAAAATTTAACATGGGAATCTCCATAGGGAACTTTCAGGAAAATGACTAAGTGTCGAATGCATTGAAATCGCCATAGGGAATTTCACCGACTTTGCGGCTCTATATCTCCCGAAAAAAGGGATAGAGACTCGGTTCTGATGTTGCTGCAGAGCCCAAGTCCTCCCCTACGAGCTCACCAAAGGGCGTGTGGCTCACACTTATGGCCGGGACACAGTACCGGGAGAAGTGGACCTCGTCCCGGTGACCATTTAACATTGGAATCTCCATAGGGAAACTTTAACATGGGAAACGCCATAGGGAATGTGGACCGACTTTGCGGCCCTATATCTCCCGAACCCTTGGGGCTAGAGACTAGCTTTCACCACCCGCGTGGAGCCCCAAGTCTCCTCTACAAAGTGAGTGGCTTTAATTTTGTACGCCACGAAAGGCGGCTGCTCGGTACCGGGCCAAAGTGGACCTTCGCGGCCAAATCTTGACCTACTTTGGCCCCGCGTATCTCCGGTTCTCTTAGGGCCACACTAATAAGACTACCATCTTTCGAAAGGGCACATATAGGGCTATCTACCCAGGGAGTTTGGGGCAAATCGGTTACCATGACCTACTTTGGCCCCGCGTATCTCCGGTTCTCTTGGGGCCACACTAATAAGACAACCATCGTTCGAAAGGGCACATGTAGGGCTATCTACCCAGGGAGTTTGGGGCAAATCGGTTACCATGACCCGGTCCAAATCCGCCGGACCGCACTTTGGAACGGTGCCGCTCCGCGGCCAAGGCACCTAGAGATCCGCGGATAGGCTCACGGAGCTCCAAGGACAATTGGCTCTTACCTCTAGGAAGGGCAGGCTCCGCACTTGCACGGCCGAGGAGCGGCAAAACCAAAACCGACATGCCCCCACCCGATGCACCTTCCCGGGGTGACAAAAATTCGAGCCCGGGCTCATTCGAAAGCCAAGTATCTCTAGTTTATGTGTGCCAAAATGTGTCAGGATTGGAGCTACGGCGGGCCCGTGGCCGCGGAACAAAGTGCGCGGAACCGCATGAAAAATCGTCTAAGTGTCAAATGCATTGAAATCGCCATAGGAAATTTCACCGACTTTGCGGCTCTATATCTCGCGTGCCTTTCGTGCTAGAGACTCGTTTCTGGTGTTGGTGCAGAGCCCATGTCCTCCAATACGAGCTCACCAAAGGGCGTGTGGCTCACACTTTTGGCCGGGTCACAGCACCGGGAGAAGTGGACCTCGTCCCGGTGAAAATTTAACATGGGAATCTCCATAGGGAACTTTCAGGAAAATGACTAAGTGTCGAATGCATTGAAATCGCCATAGGGAATTTCACCGACTTTGCGGCTCTATATCTCCCGAAAAAAGGGATAGAGACTCGGTTCTGATGTTGCTGCAGAGCCCAAGTCCTCCCCTCCGAGCTCACCAAAGGGCGTGTGGCTCACACTTATGGCCGGGACACAGTACCGGGAGAAGTGGACCTCGTCCCGGTGACCATTTAACATTGGAATCTCCATAGGGAAACTTTAACATGGGAAACGCCATAGGGAATGTGGACCGACTTTGCGGCCCTATATCTCCCGAACCCTTGGGGCTAGAGACTAGCTTTCACCACCCGCGTGGAGCCCCAAGTCTCCTCTACAAAGTGAGTGGCTTTAATTTTGTACGCCACGAAAGGCGGCTGCTCGGTACCGGGCCAAAGTGGACCTTCGCGGCCAAATCTTGACCTACTTTGGCCCCGCGTATCTCCGGTTCTCTTAGGGCCACACTAATAAGACTACCATCTTTCGAAAGGGCACATATAGGGCTATCTACCCAGGGAGTTTGGGGCAAATCGGTTACCATGACCTACTTTGGCCCCGCGTATCTCCGGTTCTCTTGGGGCCACACTAATAAGACAACCATCGTTCGAAAGGGCACATGTAGGGCTATCTACCCAGGGAGTTTGGGGCAAATCGGTTACCATGACCCGGTCCAAATCCGCCGGACCGCACTTTGGAACGGTGCCGCTCCGCGGCCAAGGCACCTAGAGATCCGCGGATAGGCTCACGGAGCTCCAAGGACAATTGGCTCTTACCTCTAGGAAGGGCAGGCTCCGCACTTGCACGGCCGAGGAGCGGCAAAACCAAAACCGACATGCCCCCACCCGATGCACCTTCCCGGGGTGACAAAAATTCGAGCCCGGGCTCATTCGAAAGCCAAGTATCTCTAGTTTATGTGTGCCAAAATGTGTCAGGATTGGAGCTACGGCGGGCCCGTGGCCGCGGAACAAAGTGCGCGGAACCGCATGAAAAATCGTCTAAGTGTCAAATGCATTGAAATCGCCATAGGAAATTTCACCGACTTTGCGGCTCTATATCTCGCGTGCCTTTCGTGCTAGAGACTCGTTTCTGGTGTTGGTGCAGAGCCCATGTCCTCCAATACGAGCTCACCAAAGGGCGTGTGGCTCACACTTTTGGCCGGGTCACAGCACCGGGAGAAGTGGACCTCGTCCCGGTGAAAATTTAACATGGGAATCTCCATAGGGAACTTTCAGGAAAATGACTAAGTGTCGAATGCATTGAAATCGCCATAGGGAATTTCACCGACTTTGCGGCTCTATATCTCCCGAAAAAAGGGATAGAGACTCGATTCTGGTGTTGCTGCAGAGCCCAAGTCCTTTCCTACGAGCTCACCAAAGGGCGTGTGGCTCACACTTATGGCCGGGACACAGTACCGGGAGAAGTGGACCTCGTCCCGGTGACCATTTAACATTGGAATCTCCATAGGGAAACTTTAACATGGGAAACGCCATAGGGAATGTGGACCGACTTTGCGGCCCTATATCTCCCGAACCCTTGGGGCTAGAGACTAGCTTTCACCACCCGCGTGGAGCCCCAAGTCTCCTCTACAAAGTGAGTGGCTTTAATTTTGTACGCCACGAAAGGCGGCTGCTCGGTACCGGGCCAAAGTGGACCTTCGCGGCCAAATCTTGACCTACTTTGGCCCCGCGTATCTCCGGTTCTCTTAGGGCCACACTAATAAGACTACCATCGCTCGAAAATGCACATGTAGGGCTATCTACCTAGGGAGTTTGGGGCAAATCGGTTACCATGACCCGGTCCAAATCCGCCGGACCGCATTTTGTAACGGTGCCGTTCCGTGGCCAAGGCACCTAAAGATCCGCAGATAGGCTCGCTGAGCTCCCAGGACAATTGGCTCTTATCTCTACGAAGGGCAGGCTCCGCATTTGCACGGCCGAGGAGCGGCAAAACCAAAACCGACATGCCCCCACCCGATGCACCTTCCCGGGGTGACAAAAATTCGAGCCCGGGCTCATTCGAAAGCCAAGTATCTCTAGTTTATGTGTGCCAAAATGTGTCAGGATTGGAGCTACGGCGGGCCCGTGGCCGCGGAACAAAGTGCGTGGAACCGCATGAAAAATCGTCTAAGTGTCAAATGCATTGAAATCGCCTTAGGAAATTTCACCGACTTTGCGGCTCTATATCTCGCGTGCCTTTTGGGCTAGAGACTCGTTTCTGGTGTTGCTGCAGAGCCCAAGTCCTCCCCTACGAGCTCATTAAAGGGCGTGTGGCTCACACTTATAACCGGGACACAGTACCGGGAGAAGTGGACCTCGTCCTGGTGACCATTTAACATTGGAATCTCCATAGGGAAACTTTAACATGGGAAACGCCATAGGGAATGTGGACCGACTTTGCGGCCGTATATCTCCCGAATCCTTGGGGCTAGGGACTAGCTTTCACCACCCTCGTGGAGTCCCAAGTCTCCTCTACAAAGTGAGTGGCTTTAATTTTGTACGCCACGAAAGGCGGCTGCTCGGTACCGGGCCAAAGTGGACCTTCGCAGCCAAATCTTGACCTACTTTGGCCCCGCGTATCTCCGGTTCTCTTAGGGCCACACTAATAAGACTACCATCTTTCGAAAGGGCACATATAGGGCTATCTACCCAGGGAGTTTGGGGCAAATCGGTTACCATGACCTACTTTGGCCCCGTGTATCTCCGGTTCTCTTGGGGCCACACTAATAAGACTACCATCGTTCGAAAGGGCACATGTAGGGCTATCTACCCAGGGAGTTTGGGGCAAATCGGTTACCATGACCCGGTCCAAATCCGCCGGACCGCACTTTGGAACGGTGCCGCTCCGCGGCCAAGGCACCTAGAGATCCGCGGATAGGCTCACGGAGCTCCAAGGACACTTGGCTCTTACCTCTAGGAAGGGCAGGCTCCGCACTTGCACGGCCGAGGAGCGGCAAAACCAAAACCGACATGCCCCCACCCGATGCACCTTCCCGGGGTGACAAAAATTCGAGCCCGGGCTCATTCGAAAGCCAAGTATCTCTAGTTTATGTGTGCCAAAATGTGTCAGGATTGGAGCTACGGCGGGCCCGTGGCCGCGGAACAAAGTGCGCGGAACCGCATGAAAAATCGTCTAAGTGTCAAATGCATTGAAATCGCCATAGGAAATTTCACCGACTTTGCGGCTCTATATCTCGCGTGCCTTTCGTGCTAGAGACTCGTTTCTGGTGTTGGTGCAGAGCCCATGTCCTCCAATACGAGCTCACCAAAGGGCGTGTGGCTCACACTTTTGGCCGGGTCACAGCACCGGGAGAAGTGGACCTCGTCCCGGTGAAAATTTAACATGGGAATCTCCATAGGGAACTTTCAGGAAAATGACTAAGTGTCGAATGCATTGAAATCGCCATAGGGAATTTCACCGACTTTGCGGCTCTATATCTCCCGAAAAAAGGGATAGAGACTCGGTTCTGATGTTGCTGCAGAGCCCAAGTCCTCCCCTACGAGCTCACCAAAGGGCGTGTGGCTCACACTTATGGCCGGGACACAGTACCGGGAGAAGTGGACCTCGTCCCGGTGACCATTTAACATTGGAATCTCCATAGGGAAACTTTAACATGGGAAACGCCATAGGGAATGTGGACCGACTTTGCGGCCCTATATCTCCCGAACCCTTGGGGCTAGAGACTAGCTTTCACCACCCGCGTGGAGCCCCAAGTCTCCTCTACAAAGTGAGTGGCTTTAATTTTGTACGCCACGAAAGGCGGCTGCTCGGTACCGGGCCAAAGTGGACCTTCGCGGCCAAATCTTGACCTACTTTGGCCCCGCGTATCTCCGGTTCTCTTAGGGCCACACTAATAAGACTACCATCTTTCGAAAGGGCACATATAGGGCTATCTACCCAGGGAGTTTGGGGCAAATCGGTTACCATGACCTACTTTGGCCCCGCGTATCTCCGGTTCTCTTGGGGCCACACTAATAAGACAACCATCGTTCGAAAGGGCACATGTAGGGCTATCTACCCAGGGAGTTTGGGGCAAATCGGTTACCATGACCCGGTCCAAATCCGCCGGACCGCACTTTGGAACGGTGCCGCTCCGCGGCCAAGGCACCTAGAGATCCGCGGATAGGCTCACGGAGCTCCAAGGACAATTGGCTCTTACCTCTAGGAAGGGCAGGCTCCGCACTTGCACGGCCGAGGAGCGGCAAAACCAAAACCGACATGCCCCCACCCGATGCACCTTCCCGGGGTGACAAAAATTCGAGCCCGGGCTCATTCGAAAGCCAAGTATCTCTAGTTTATGTGTGCCAAAATGTGTCAGGATTGGAGCTACGGCGGGCCCGTGGCCGCGGAACAAAGTGCGCGGAACCGCATGAAAAATCGTCTAAGTGTCAAATGCATTGAAATCGCCATAGGAAATTTCACCGACTTTGCGGCTCTATATCTCGCGTGCCTTTCGTGCTAGAGACTCGTTTCTGGTGTTGGTGCAGAGCCCATGTCCTCCAATACGAGCTCACCAAAGGGCGTGTGGCTCACACTTTTGGCCGGGTCACAGCACCGGGAGAAGTGGACCTCGTCCCGGTGAAAATTTAACATGGGAATCTCCATAGGGAACTTTCAGGAAAATGACTAAGTGTCGAATGCATTGAAATCGCCATAGGGAATTTCACCGACTTTGCGGCTCTATATCTCCCGAAAAAAGGGATAGAGACTCGGTTCTGATGTTGCTGCAGAGCCCAAGTCCTCCCCTACGAGCTCACCAAAGGGCGTGTGGCTCACACTTATGGCCGGGACACAGTACCGGGAGAAGTGGACCTCGTCCCGGTGACCATTTAACATTGGAATCTCCATAGGGAAACTTTAACATGGGAAACGCCATAGGGAATGTGGACCGACTTTGCGGCCCTATATCTCCCGAACCCTTGGGGCTAGAGACTAGCTTTCACCACCCGCGTGGAGCCCCAAGTCTCCTCTACAAAGTGAGTGGCTTTAATTTTGTACGCCACGAAAGGCGGCTGCTCGGTACCGGGCCAAAGTGGACCTTCGCGGCCAAATCTTGACCTACTTTGGCCCCGCGTATCTCCGGTTCTCTTAGGGCCACACTAATAAGACTACCATCTTTCGAAAGGGCACATATAGGGCTATCTACCCAGGGAGTTTGGGGCAAATCGGTTACCATGACCTACTTTGGCCCCGCGTATCTCCGGTTCTCTTGGGGCCACACTAATAAGACAACCATCGTTCGAAAGGGCACATGTAGGGCTATCTACCCAGGGAGTTTGGGGCAAATCGGTTACCATGACCCGGTCCAAATCCGCCGGACCGCACTTTGGAACGGTGCCGCTCCGCGGCCAAGGCACCTAGAGATCCGCGGATAGGCTCACGGAGCTCCAAGGACAATTGGCTCTTACCTCTAGGAAGGGCAGGCTCCGCACTTGCACGGCCGAGGAGCGGCAAAACCAAAACCGACATGCCCCCACCCGATGCACCTTCCCGGGGTGACAAAAATTCGAGCCCGGGCTCATTCGAAAGCCAAGTATCTCTAGTTTATGTGTGCCAAAATGTGTCAGGATTGGAGCTACGGCGGGCCCGTGGCCGCGGAACAAAGTGCGCGGAACCGCATGAAAAATCGTCTAAGTGTCAAATGCATTGAAATCGCCATAGGAAATTTCACCGACTTTGCGGCTCTATATCTCGCGTGCCTTTCGTGCTAGAGACTCGTTTCTGGTGTTGGTGCAGAGCCCATGTCCTCCAATACGAGCTCACCAAAGGGCGTGTGGCTCACACTTTTGGCCGGGTCACAGCACCGGGAGAAGTGGACCTCGTCCCGGTGAAAATTTAACATGGGAATCTCCATAGGGAACTTTCAGGAAAATGACTAAGTGTCGAATGCATTGAAATCGCCATAGGGAATTTCACCGACTTTGCGGCTCTATATCTCCCGAAAAAAGGGATAGAGACTCGATTCTGGTGTTGCTGCAGAGCCCAAGTCCTTTCCTACGAGCTCACCAAAGGGCGTGTGGCTCACACTTATGGCCGGGACACAGTACCGGGAGAAGTGGACCTCGTCCCGGTGACCATTTAACATTGGAATCTCCATAGGGAAACTTTAACATGGGAAACGCCATAGGGAATGTGGACCGACTTTGCGGCCCTATATCTCCCGAACCCTTGGGGCTAGAGACTAGCTTTCACCACCCGCGTGGAGCCCCAAGTCTCCTCTACAAAGTGAGTGGCTTTAATTTTGTACGCCACAAAAGGCGGCTGCTCGGTACCGGGCCAAAGTGGACCTTCGCGGCCAAATCTTGACCTACTTTGGCCCCGCGTATCTCCGGTTCTCTTAGGGCCACACTAATAAGACTACCATCGCTCGAAAATGCACATGTAGGGCTATCTACCTAGGGAGTTTGGGGCAAATCGGTTACCATGACCCGGTCCAAATCCGCCGGACCGCATTTTGTAACGGTGCCGTTCCGTGGCCAAGGCACCTAAAGATCCGCAGATAGGCTCGCTGAGCTCCCAGGACAATTGGCTCTTATCTCTACGAAGGGCAGGCTCCGCATTTGCACGGCCGAGGAGCGGCAAAACCAAAACCGACATGCCCCCACCCGATGCACCTTCCCGGGGTGACAAAAATTCGAGCCCGGGCTCATTCGAAAGCCAAGTATCTCTAGTTTATGTGTGCCAAAATGTGTCAGGATTGGAGCTACGGCGGGCCCGTGGCCGCGGAACAAAGTGCGTGGAACCGCATGAAAAATCGTCTAAGTGTCAAATGCATTGAAATCGCCTTAGGAAATTTCACCGACTTTGCGGCTCTATATCTCGCGTGCCTTTTGGGCTAGAGACTCGTTTCTGGTGTTGCTGCAGAGCCCAAGTCCTCCCCTACGAGCTCATTAAAGGGCGTGTGGCTCACACTTATAACCGGGACACAGTACCGGGAGAAGTGGACCTCGTCCCGGTGACCATTTAACATTGGAATCTCCATAGGGAAACTTTAACATGGGAAACGCCATAGGGAATGTGGACCGACTTTGCGGCCCTATATCTCCCGAACCCTTGGGGCTAGAGACTAGCTTTCACCACCCTCGTGGAGTCCTAAGTCTCCTCTACAAAGTGAGTGGCTTTAATTTTGTACGCCACGAAAGGCGGCTGCTCGGTACCGGGCCAAAGTGGACCTTCGCGGCCAAATCTTGACCTACTTTGGCCCCGCGTATCTCCGGTTCTCTTAGGGCCACACTAATAAGACTACCATCTTTCGAAAGGGCACATATAGGGCTATCTACCCAGGGAGTTTGGGGCAAATCGGTTACCATGACCTACTTTGGCCCCGCGTATCTCCGGTTCTCTTGGGGCCACACTAATAAGACTACCATCGTTCGAAAGGGCACATGTAGGGCTATCTACCCAGGGAGTTTGGGGCAAATCGGTTACCATGACCCGGTCCAAATCCGCCGGACCGCACTTTGGAACGGTGCCGCTCCGCGGCCAAGGCACCTAGAGATCCACGGATAGGCTCACGGAGCTCCAAGGACACTTGGCTCTTACCTCTAGGAAGGGCAGGCTCCGCACTTGCACGGCCGAGGAGCGGCAAAACCAAAACCGACATGCCCCCACCCGATGCACCTTCCCGGGGTGACAAAAATTCGAGCCCAGGCTCATTCGAAAGCCAAGTATCTCTAGTTTATGTGTGCCAAAATGTGTCAAGATTGGAGCTACGGCGGGCCCGTGGCCGCGGAACAAAGTGCGCGGAACCGCATGAAAAATCGTCTAAGTGTCAAATGCATTGAAATCGCCATAGGAAATTTCACCGACTTTGCGGCTCTATATCTCGCGTGCCTTTCGTGCTAGAGACTCGTTTCTGGTGTTGGTGCAGAGCCCATGTCCTCCCCTACGAGCTCACCAAAGGGCGTGTGGCTCACACTTTTGGCCGGGTCACAGCACCGGGAGAAGTGGACCTCGTCCCGGTGAAAATTTAACATGGGAATCTCCATAGGGAAACTTTAACATGGGAAACGCCATAGGGAATGTGGACCGACTTTGCGGCCCTATATCTCCCGAACCCTTGGGGCTAGAGACTAGCTTTCACCACCCGCGTGGAGCCCCAAGTCTCCTCTACAAAGTGAGTGGCTTTAATTTTGTACGCCACGAAAGGCGGCTGCTCGGTACCGGGCCAAAGTGGACCTTCGCGGCCAAATCTTGACCTACTTTGGCCCCGCGTATCTCCGGTTCTCTTAGGGCCACACTAATAAGACTACCATCGTTCGAAAGGGCACATGTAGGGCTATCTACCCAGGGAGTTTGGGGCAAATCGGTTACCATGACCCGGTCCAAATCCGCCGGACCGCACTTTGGAACGGTGCCGCTCCGCGGCCAAGGCACCTAGAGATCCACGGATAGGCTCACAGAGCTCCAAGGACACTTGGCTCTTACCTCTAGGAAGGGCAGGCTCCGCACTTGCACGGCCGAGGAGCGGCAAAACCAAAACCGACATGCCCCCACCCGATGCACCTTCCCGGGGTGACAAAAATTCGAGCCCGGGCTCATTGGAAAGCCAAGTATCTATAGTTTATGTGTGCCAAAATGTGTCAGGATTGGAGCTACGGCGGGCCCGTGGCCGCGGAACAAAGTGCGCGGAACCGCATGAAAAATCGTCTAAGTGTCAAATGCATTGAAATCGCCATAGGAAATTTCACCGACTTTGCGGCTCTATATCTCGCGTGCCTTTCGTGCTAGAGACTCGTTTCTGGTGTTGGTGCAGAGCCCATGTCCTCCCCTACGAGCTCACCAAAGGGTGTGTGGCTCACACTTTTGGCCGGGTCACAGCACCGGGAGAAGTGGACCTCGTCCCGGTGAAAATTTAACATGGGAATCTCCATAGGGAACTTTCAGGAAAATTACTAAGTGTCGAATGCATTGAAATCGCCATAGGGAATTTCACCGACTTTGCGGCTCTATATCTCCCGAAAAAAGGGATAGAGACTCGGTTCTGGTGTTGCTGCAGAGCCCAAGTCCTCCCCTACGAGCTCACCAAAGGGCGTGTGGCTCACACTTATGGCCGGGACACAGTACCGGGAGAAGTGGACCTCGTCCCGGTGACCATTTAACATTGGAATCTCCATAGGGAAACTTTAACATGGGAAACGCCATAGGGAATGTGGACCGACTTTGCGGCCCTATATCTCCCGAACTCTTGGGGCTAGAGACTAGCTTTCACCACCCGCGTGGAGCCCCAAGTCTCCTCTACAAAGTGAGTGGCTTTAATTTTGTACGCCACGAAAGGCGGCTGCTCGGTACCGGGCCAAAGTGGACCTTCGCGGCCAAATCTTGACCTACTTTGGCCCCGCGTATCTCCGGTTCTCTTAGGGCCACACTAATAAGACTACCATCTTTCGAAAGGGCACATATAGGGCTATCTACCCAGGGAGTTTGGGGCAAATCGGTTACCATGACCTACTTTGGCCCCGCGTATCTCCGGTTCTCTTGGGGCCACACTAATAAGACTACCATCGTTCGAAAGGGCTCATGTAGGGCTATCTACCCAGGGAGTTTGGGGCAAATCGGTTACCATGACCCGGTCCAAATCCGCCGGACCGCACTTTGGAACGGTGCCGCTCCGCGGCCAAGGCACCTAGAGATCCGCGGATAGGCTCACGGAGCTCCAAGGACAATTGGCTCTTACCTCTAGGAAGGGCAGGCTCCGCACTTGCACGGCCGAGGAGCGGCAAAACCAAAACCGACATGCCCCCACCCGATGCACCTTCCCGGGGTGACAAAAATTCGAGCCCGGGCTCATTCGAAAGCCAAGTATCTCTAGTTTATGTGTGCCAAAATGTGTCAGGATTGGAGCTACGGCGGGCCCGTGGCCGCGGAACAAAGTGCGCGGAACCGCATGAAAAATCGTCTAAGTGTCAAATGCATTGAAATCGCCATAGGAAATTTCACCGACTTTGCGGCTCTATATCTCGCGTGCCTTTCGTGCTAGAGACTCGTTTCTGGTGTTGGTGCAGAGCCCATGTCCTCCAATACGAGCTCACCAAAGGGCGTGTGGCTCACACTTTTGGCCGGGTCACAGCACCGGGAGAAGTGGACCTCGTCCCGGTGAAAATTTAACATGGGAATCTCCATAGGGAACTTTCAGGAAAATGACTAAGTGTCGAATGCATTGAAATCGCCATAGGGAATTTCACCGACTTTGCGGCTCTATATCTCCCGAAAAAAGGGATAGAGACTCGATTCTGGTGTTGCTGCAGAGCCCAAGTCCTTTCCTACGAGCTCACCAAAGGGCGTGTGGCTCACACTTATGGCCGGGACACAGTACCGGGAGAAGTGGACCTCGTCCCGGTGACCATTTAACATTGGAATCTCCATAGGGAAACTTTAACATGGGAAACGCCATAGGGAATGTGGACCGACTTTGCGGCCCTATATCTCCCGAACCCTTGGGGCTAGAGACTAGCTTTCACCACCCGCGTGGAGCCCCAAGTCTCCTCTACAAAGTGAGTGGCTTTAATTTTGTACGCCACGAAAGGCGGCTGCTCGGTACCGGGCCAAAGTGGACCTTCGCGGCCAAATCTTGACCTACTTTGGCCCCGCGTATCTCCGGTTCTCTTAGGGCCACACTAATAAGACTACCATCGCTCGAAAATGCACATGTAGGGCTATCTACCTAGGGAGTTTGGGGCAAATCGGTTACCATGACCCGGTCCAAATCCGCCGGACCGCAATTTGTAACGGTGCCGTTCCGTGGCCAAGGCACCTAAAGATCCGCAGATAGGCTCGCTGAGCTCCCAGGACAATTGGCTCTTACCTCTACGAAGGGCAGGCTCCGCACTTGCACGGCCGAGGAGCGGCAAAACCAAAACCGACATGTCCCCACCTGATGCACCTTCCCGGGGTGACAAAAATTCGAGCCCGGGCTCATTCGAAAGCCAAGTATCTCTAGTTTATGTGTGCCAAAATGTGTCAGGATTGGAGCTACGGCGGGCCCGTGGCCGCGGAACAAAGTGCGCGGAACCGCATGAAAAATCGTCTAAGTGTCAAATGCATTGAAATCGCCTTAGGAAATTTCACCGACTTTGCGGCTCTATATCTCGCGTGCCTTTTGGGCTAGAGACTCGTTTCTGATGTTGCTGCAGAGCCCAAGTCGTCCCCTACGAGCTCACCAAAGGGCGTGTGGCTCACACTTATGGCCGGGACACAGTACCGGGAGAAGTGGACCTCGTCCCGGTGACCATTTAACATTGGAATCTCCATAGGGAAACTTTAACATGGGAAACGCCATAGGGAATGTGGACCGACTTTGCGGCCCTATATCTCCCGAACCCTTGGGGCTAGAGACTAGCTTTCACCACCCGCGTGGAGCCCCAAGTCTCCTCTACAAAGTGAGTGGCTTTAATTTTGTACGCCACGAAAGGCGGCTGCTCGGTACCGGGCCAAAGTGGACCTTCGCCGCTAAATCTTGACCTACTTTGGCCCCGCGTATCTCCGGTTTTCTTAGGGCCACACTAATAAGACTACCATCTTTCGAAAGGGCACATATAGGGCTATCTACCCAGGGAGTTTGGGGCAAATCGGTTACCATGACCTACTTTGGCCCCGCTAATCTCCGGTTCTCTTGGGGCCACACTAATAAGACTACCATCGTTCGAAAGGGCACATGTAGGGCTATCTACCCAGGGAGTTTGGGGCAAATCGGTTACCATGACCCGGTCCAAATCCGCCGGACCGCACTTTGGAACGGTGCCGCTCCGCGGCCAAGGCACCTAGAGATCAACGGATAGGCTCACGGAGCTCCCAGGACACTTGGCTCTTAACTCTAGGAAGGGCAGGCTCCGCACTTGCACGGCCGAGGAGCGGCAAAACCAAAACCGACATGCCCCCACCCGATGCACCTTCCCGGGGTGACAAAAATTCGAGCCCAGCTCATTCGAAAGCCAAGTATCTATAGTTTATGTGTGCCAAAATGTGTCAGGATTGGAGCTACGGCGGGCCCGTGGCCGCGGAACAAAGTGCGCGGAACCGCATGAAAAATCGTCTAAGTGTCAAATGCATTGAAATCGCCATAGGAAATTTCACCGACTTTGCGGCTCTATATCTCGCGTGCCTTTCGTGCTAGAGACTCGTTTCTGGTGTTGGTGCAGAGCCCATGTCCTCCCCTACGAGCTCACCAAAGGGCGTGTGGCTCACACTTTTGGCCGGGTCACAGCACCGGGAGAAGTGGACCTCGTCCCGGTGAAAATTTAACATGGGAATCTCCATAGGGAACTTTCAGGAAAATTACTAAGTGTCGAATGCATTGAAATCGCCATAGGGAATTTCACCGACTTTGCGGCTCTATATCTCCCTAAAAAAGGGATAGAGACTCGGTTCTGGTGTTGCTGCAGAGCCCAAGTCCTCCCCTACGAGCTCACCAAAGGGCGTGTGGCTCACACTTATGGCCGGGACACAGTACCGGGAGAAGTGGACCTCGTCCCGGTGACCATTTAACATTGGAATCTCCATAGGGAAACTTTAACATGGGAAACGCCATAGGGAATGTGGACCGACTTTGCGGCCCTATATCTCCCGAATCCTTGGGGCTAGGGACTAGCTTTCACCACCCTCGTGGAGTCCCAAGTCTCCTCTACAAAGTGAGTGGCTTTAATTTTGTACGCCACGAAAGGCGGCTGCTCGGTACCGGGCCAAAGTGGACCTTCGCGGCCAAATCTTGACCTACTTTGGCCCCGCGTATCTCCGGTTCTCTTAGGGCCACACTAATAAGACTACCATCTTTCGAAAGGGCACATATAGGGCTATCTACCCAGGGAGTTTGGGGCAAATCGGTTACCATGACCTACTTTGGCCCCGCTAATCTCCGGTTCTCTTGGGGCCACACTAATAAGACTACCATCGTTCGAAAGGGCACATGTAGGGCTATCTACCCAGGGAGTTTGGGGCAAATTGGTTACCATGACCCGGTCCAAATCCGCCGGACCGCACTTTGGAACGGTGCCGCTCCGCGGCCAAGGCACCTAGAGATCCACGGATAGGCTCACGGAGCTCCAAGGACACTTGGCTCTTACCTCTAGGAAGGGCAGGCTCCGCACTTGCACGGCCGAGGAGCGGCAAAACCAAAACCGACATGCCCCCACCCGATGCACCTTCCCGGGGTGACAAAAATTCGAGCCCGGGCTCATTCGAAAGCCAAGTATCTCTAGTTTATGTGTGCCAAAATGTGTCAGGATTGGAGCTACGGCGGGCCCGTGGCCGCGGAACAAAGTGCGCGGAACCGCATGAAAAATCGTCTAAGTGTCAAATGCATTGAAATCGCCTTAGGAAATTTCACCGACTTTGTGGCTCTATATCTCGCGTGCCTTTTGGGCTAGAGACTCGTTTCTGGTGTTGGTGCAGAGCCCAAGTCCTCCCCTACGAGCTCATTAAAGGGCGTGTGGCTCACACTTATAACCGGGACACAGTACCGGGAGAAGTGGACCTCGTCCCGGTGACCATTTAACATTGGAATCTCCATAGGGAAACTTTAACATGGGAAACGCCATAGGGAATGTGGACCGACTTTGCGGCCCTATATCTCCCGAATCCTTGGGGCTAGGGACTAGCTTTCACCACCCTCGTGGATTCCCAAGTCTCCTCTACAAAGTGAGTGGCTTTAATTTTGTACGCCACGAAAGGCGGCTGCTCGGTACCGGGCCAAAGTGGACCTTCACAGCCAAATCTTGACCTACTTTGGCCCCGCGTATCTCCGGTTCTCTTAGGGCCACACTAATAAGACTACCATCTTTCGAAAGGGCACATATAGGGCTATCTACCCAGGGAGTTTGGGGCAAATCGGTTACCATGACCTACTTTGGCCCCGTGTATCTCCGGTTCTCTTGGGGCCACACTAATAAGACTACCATCGTTCGAAAGGGCACATGTAGGGCTATCTACCCAGGGAGTTTGGGGCAAATCGGTTACCATGACCCGGTCCAAATCCGCCGGACCGCACTTTGGAACGGTGCCGCTCCGCGGCCAAGGCACCTAGAGATCCGCGGATAGGCTCACGGAGCTCCAAGGACACTTGGCTCTTACCTCTAGGAAGGGCAGGCTCCGCACTTGCACGGCCGAGGAGCGGCAAAACCAAAACCGACATGCCCCCACCCGATGCACCTTCCCGGGGTGACAAAAATTCGAGCCCGGGCTCATTCGAAAGCCAAGTATCTCTAGTTTATGTGTGCCAAAATGTGTCAGGATTGGAGCTACGGCGGGCCCGTGGCCGCGGAACAAAGTGCGCGGAACCGCATGAAAAATCGTCTAAGTGTCAAATGCATTGAAATCGCCATAGGAAATTTCACCGACTTTGCGGCTCTATATCTCGCGTGCCTTTCGTGCTAGAGACTCGTTTCTGGTGTTGGTGCAGAGCCCATGTCCTCCCCTACGAGCTCACCAAAGGGCGTGTGGCTCACACTTTTGGCCGGGTCACGGAACCGCATGAAAAATCGTTTAAGTGTCAAATGCATTGAAATCGCCATAGGAAATTTCACCGACTTTGCGGCTCTATATCTCGCGTGCCTTTCGTGCTAGAGACTCGTTTCTGGTGTTGATGCAGAGCCCATGTCCTCCCCTACGAGCTCACCAAAGGGCGTGTGGCTCACACTTTTGGCCGGGTCACAGCATCGGGAGAAGTGGACCTCGTCCCGGTGAAAATTTAACATGGGAATCTCCATAGGGAACTTTCAGGAAAATGACTAAGTGTCGAATGCATTGAAATCGCCATAGGGAATTTCACCGACTTTGCGGCTCTATATCTCCCGAAAAAAGGGATAGAGACTCGGTTCTGGTGTTGCTGCAGAGCCCAAGTCCTCCCATACGAGCTCACCAAAGGGCGTGTGGCTCACACTTATGGCCGGGACACAGTACCGGGAGAAGTGGACCTCGTCCCGGTGACCATTTAACATTGGAATCTCCATAGGGAAACTTTAACATGGGAAACGCCGTAGGGAATGTGGACCGACTTTGCGGCCCTATATCTCCCGAACCCTTGGGGCTAGAGACTAGCTTTCACCACCCGCGTGGAGCCCCAAGTCTCCTCTACAAAGTGAGTGGCTTTAATTTTGTACGCAACGAAAGGCGGCTGCTCGGTACCGGGCCAAAGTGGACCTTCGCGGCCAAATCTTGACCTACTTTGGCCCCGCGTATCTCCGGTTCTCTTAGGGCCACACTAATAAGACTACCATCGTTCGAAAATGCACATGTAGGGCCATCTACCTAGGGAGTTTGGGGCAAATCAGTTACCATGACCCGGTCCAAATCCGCCGGACCGCACTTTGTAACGGTGCCGTTCCGTGGCCAAGGCACCTAAAGATCCGCAGATAGGCTCGCTGAGCTCCCAGGACAATTGGCTCTTACCTCTACGAAGGGCAGGCTCCGCACTTGCACGGCCGAGGAGCGGCAAAACCAAAACCGACATGTCCCCACCTGATGCACCTTCCCGGGGTGACAAAAATTCGAGCCCGGGCTCATTCGAAAGCCAAGTATCTCTAGTTTATGTGTGCCAAAATGTGTCAGGATTGGAGCTACGGCGGGCCCGTGGCCGCGGAACAAAGTGCGCGGAACCGCATGAAAAATCGTCTAAGTGTCAAATGCATTGAAATCGCCTTAGGAAATTTCACCGACTTTGCGGCTCTATATCTCGCGTGCCTTTTGGGCTAGAGACTCGTTTCTGATGTTGCTGCAGAGCCCAAGTCGTCCCCTACGAGCTCACCAAAGGGCGTGTGGCTCACACTTATGGCCGGGACACAGTACCGGGAGAAGTGGACCTCGTCCAGGTGACCATTTAACATTGGAATCTCCATAGGGAAACTTTAACATGGGAAACGCCATAGGGAATGTGGACCGACTTTGCGGCCCTATATCTCCCGAACCCTTGGGGCTAGAGACTAGCTTTCACCACCCTCGTGGAGTCCCAAGTCTCCTCTACAAAGTGAGTGGCTTTAATTTTGTATGCCACGAAAGGCGGCTGCTCGGTACCGGGCCAAAGTGGACCTTCGCGGCCAAATCTTGACCTACTTTGGCCCCGCGTATCTCCGGTTCTCTTAGGGCCACACTAATAAGACTACCATCTTTCGAAAGGGCACATATAGGGCTATCTACCCAGGGAGTTTGGGGCAAATCGGTTACCATGACCTACTTTGGCCCCGCGTATCTCCGGTTCTCTTGGGGCCACACTAATAAGACTACCATCGTTCGAAAGGGCACATGTAGGGCTATCTACCCAGGGAGTTTGGGGCAAATCGGTTACCATGACCCGGTCCAAATCCGCCGGACCGCACTTTGGAACGGTGCCGCTCCGCGGCCAAGGCACCTAGAGATCCACGGATAGGCTCACGGAGCTCCAAGGACACTTGGCTCTTACCTCTAGGAAGGGCAGGCTCCGCACTTGCACGGCCGAGGAGCGGCAAAACCAAAACCGACATGCCCCCACCCGATGCACCTTCCCGGGGTGACAAAAATTCGAGCCCAGGCTCATTCGAAAGCCAAGTATCTCTAGTTTATGTGTGCCAAAATGTGTCAGGATTGGAGCTACGGCGGGCCCGTGGCCGCGGAACAAAGTGCGCGGAACCGCATGAAAAATCGTCTAAGTGTCAAATGCATTGAAATCGCCATAGGAAATTTCACCGACTTTGCGGCGCTATATCTCGCGTGCCTTTCGTGCTAGAGACTCGTTTCTGGTGTTGGTGCAGAGCCCATGTCCTCCCCTACGAGCTCACCAAAGGGCGTGTGGCTCACACTTTTGGCCGGGTCACAGCACCGGGAGAAGTGGACCTCGTCCCGGTGAAAATTTAACATGGGAATCTCCATAGGGAACTTTCAGGAAAATTACTAAGTGTCGAATGCATTGAAATCGCCATAGGGAATTTCACCGACTTTGCGGCTCTATATCTCCCGAAAAAAGGGATAGAGACTCGGTTCTGATGTTGCTGCAGAGCCCAAGTCCTCCCCTACGAGCTCACCAAAGGGCGTGTGGCTCACACTTATGGCCGGGACACAGTACCGGGAGAAGTGGACCTCGTCCCGGTGACCATTTAACATTGGAATCTCCATAGGGAAACTTTAACATGGGAAACGCCATAGGGAATTTGGACCGACTTTGCGGCCCTATATCTCCCGAACCCTTGGGGCTAGAGACTAGCTTTCACCACCCGCGTGGAGCCCCAAGTCTCCTCTACAAAGTGAGTGGCTTTAATTTTGTACGCCACGAAAGGCGGCTGCTCGGTACCGGGCCAAAGTGGACCTTCGCGGCCAAATCTTGACCTACTTTGGCCCCGCGTATCTCCGGTTCTCTTAGGGCCACACTAATAAGACTACCATCTTTCGAAAGGGCACATATAGGGCTATCTACCCAGGGAGTTTGGGGCAAATCGGTTACCATGACCTACTTTGGCCCCGCGTATCTCCGGTTCTCTTGGGGCCACACTAATAAGACTACCATCGTTCGAAAGGGCACATGTAGGGCTATCTACCCAGGGAGTTTGGGGCAAATCGGTTACCATGACCCGGTCCAAATCCGCCGGACCGCACTTTGGAACGGTGCCGCTCCGCGGCCAAGGCACCTAGAGATCAACGGATAGGCTCACGGAGCTCCAAGGACACTTGGCTCTTATCTCTAGGAAGGGCAGGCTCCGCACTTGCACGGCCGAGGAGCGGCAAAACCAAAACCGACATGCCCCCACCCGATGCACCTTCCCGGGGTGACAAAAATTCGAGCCCGGGCTCATTCGAAAGCCAAGTATCTATAGTTTATGTGTGCCAAAATGTGTCAGGATTGGAGCTACGGCGGGCCCGTGGCCGCGGAACAAAGTGCGCGGAACCGCATGAAAAATCGTCTAAGTGTCAAATGCATTGAAATCGACATAGGAAATTTCACCGACTTTGCGGCTCTATATCTCGCGTGCCTTTCGTGCTAGAGACTCGTTTCTGGTGTTGGTGCAGAGCCCATGTCCTCCCCTACGAGCTCACCAAAGGGCGTGTGGCTCACACTTTTGGCCGGGTCACAGCACCGGGAGAAGTGGACCTCGTCCCGGTGAAAAATTAACATGGGAATCTCCATAGGGAACTTTCAGGAAAATTACTAAGTGTCGAATGCATTGAAATCGCCATAGGGAATTTCACCGACTTTGCGGCTCTATATCTCCCGAAAAAAGGGATAGAGACTCGGTTCTGGTGTTGCTGCAGAGCCCATGTCCTCCCCTACGAGCTCACCAAAGGGCGTGTGGCTCACACTTATGGCCGGGACACAGTACCGGGAGAAGTGGACCTCGTCCCGGTGACCATTTAACATTGGAATCTCCATAGGGAAACTTTAACATGGGAAACGCCATAGGGAATGTGGACCGACTTTGCAGCCCTATATCTCCCGAATCCTTGGGGCTAGGGACTAGCTTTCACCACCCTCGTGGAGTCCCAAGTCTCCTCTACAAAGTGAGTGGCTTTAATTTTGTACGCCACGAAAGGCGGCTGCTCGGTACCGGGCCAAAGTGGACCTTCGCGGCCAAATCTTGACCTACTTTGGCCCCGCGTATCTCCGGTTCTCTTAGGGCCACACTAATAAGACTACCATCTTTCGAAAGGGCACATATAGGGCTATCTACCCAGGGAGTTTGGGGCAAATCGGTTACCATGACCTACTTTGGCCCCGCGTATCTCCGGTTCTCTTGGGGTCACACTAATAAGACTACCATCGTTCGAAAGGGCACATGTAGGGCTATCTACCCAGGGAGTTTGGGGCAAATCGGTTACCATGACCCGGTCCAAATCCGCCGGACCGCACTTTGGAACGGTGCCGCTCCGCGGCCAAGGCACCTAGAGATCCACGGATAGGCTCACGGAGCTCCAAGGACACTTGGCTCTTACCTCTAGGAAGGGCAGGCTCCGCACTTGCACGGCCGAGGAGCGGCAAAACCAAAACCGACATGCCCCCACCCGATGCACCTTCCCGGGGTGACAAAAATTCGAGCCCGGGCTCATTGGAAAGCCAAGTATCTCTAGTTTATGTGTGCCAAAATGTGTCAGGATTGGAGCTACGGCGGGCCCGTGGCCGCGGAACAAAGTGCGCGGAACCGCATGAAAAATCGTCTAAGTGTCAAATGCATTGAAATCGCCATAGGAAATTTCACCGACTTTGCGGCTCTATATCTCGCGTGCCTTTCGTGCTAGAGACTCGTTTCTGGTGTTGGTGCAGAGCCCATGTCCTCCCCTACGAGCTCACCAAAGGGCGTGTGGCTCACACTTTTGGCCGGGTCACAGCACCGGGAGAAGTGGACCTCGTCCCGGTGAAAATTTAACATGGGAATCTCCATAGGGAACTTTCAGGAAAATTACTAAGTGTCGAATGCATTGAAATCGCCATAGGGAATTTCACCGACTTTGCGGCTCTATATCTCCCGAAAAAAGGGATAGAGACTCGGTTCTGGTGTTGCTGCAGAGCCCAAGTCCTCCCCTACGAGCTTACCAAAGGGCGTGTGGCTCACACTTATGGCCGGGACACAGTACCGGGAGAAGTGGACCTCGTCCCGGTGACCATTTAACATTGGAATCTCCATAGGGAAACTTTAACATGGGAAACGCCATAGGGAATGTGGACCGACTTTGCGGCCCTATATCTCCCGAATCCTTGGGGCTAGGGACTAGCTTTCACCACCCTCGTGGATTCCCAAGTCTCCTCTACAAAGTGAGTGGCTTTAATTTTGTACGCCACGAAAGGCGGCTGCTCGGTACCGGGCCAAAGTGGACCTTCACAGCCAAATCTTGACCTACTTTGGCCCCGCGTATCTCCGGTTCTCTTAGGGCCACACTAATAAGACTACCATCTTTCGAAAGGGCACATATAGGGCTATCTACCCAGGGAGTTTGGGGCAAATCGGTTACCATGACCTACTTTGGCCCCGTGTATCTCCGGTTCTCTTGGGGCCACACTAATAAGACTACCATCGTTCGAAAGGGCACATGTAGGGCTATCTACCCAGGGAGTTTGGGGCAAATCGGTTACCATGACCCGGTCCAAATCCGCCGGACCGCACTTTGGAACGGTGCCGCTCCGCGGCCAAGGCACCTAGAGATCCGCGGATAGGCTCACGGAGCTCCAAGGACACTTGGCTCTTACCTCTAGGAAGGGCAGGCTCCGCACTTGCACGGCCGAGGAGCGGCAAAACCAAAACCGACATGCCCCCACCCGATGCACCTTCCCGGGGTGACAAAAATTCGAGCCCGGGCTCATTCGAAAGCCAAGTATCTCTAGTTTATGTGTGCCAAAATGTGTCAGGATTGGAGCTACGGCGGGCCCGTGGCCGCGGAACAAAGTGCGCGGAACCGCATGAAAAATCGTCTAAGTGTCAAATGCATTGAAATCGCCATAGGAAATTTCACCGACTTTGCGGCTCTATATCTCGCGTGCCTTTCGTGCTAGAGACTCGTTTCTGGTGTTGGTGCAGAGCCCATGTCCTCCCCTACGAGCTCACCAAAGGGCGTGTGGCTCACACTTTTGGCCGGGTCACGGAACCGCATGAAAAATCGTCTAAGTGTCAAATGCATTGAAATCGCCATAGGAAATTTCACCGACTTTGCGGCTCTATATCTCGCGTGCCTTTCGTGCTAGAGACTCGTTTCTGGTGTTGATGCAGAGCCCATGTCCTCCCCTACGAGCTCACCAAAGGGCGTGTGGCTCACACTTTTGGCCGGGTCACAGCACCGGGAGAAGTGGACCTCGTCCCGGTGAAAATTTAACATGGGAATCTCCATAGAGAACTTTCAGGAAAATGACTAAGTGTCGAATGCATTGAAATCGCCATAGGGAATTTCACCGACTTTGCGGCTCTATATCTCCCGAAAAAAGGGATAGAGACTCGGTTCTGGTGTTGCTGCAGAGCCCAAGTCCTCCCATACGAGCTCACCAAAGGGCGTGTGGCTCACACTTATGGCCGGGACACAGTACCGGGAGAAGTGGACCTCGTCCCGGTGACCATTTAACATTGGAATCTCCATAGGGAAACTTTAACATGGGAAACGCCATAGGGAATGTGGACCGACTTTGCGGCCCTATATCTCCCGAACCCTTGGGGCTAGAGACTAGCTTTCACCACCCGCGTGGAGCCCCAAGTCTCCTCTACAAAGTGAGTGGCTTTAATTTTGTACGCAACGAAAGGCGGCTGCTCGGTACCGGGCCAAAGTGGACCTTCGCGGCCAAATCTTGACCTACTTTGGCCCCGCGTATCTCCGGTTCTCTTAGGGCCACACTAATAAGACTACCATCGTTCGAAAATGCACATGTAGGGCCATCTACCTAGGGAGTTTGGGGCAAATCAGTTACCATGACCCGGTCCAAATCCGCCGGACCGCACTTTGTAACGGTGCCGTTCCGTGGCCAAGGCACCTAAAGATCCGCAGATAGGCTCGCTGAGCTCCCAGGACAATTGGCTCTTACCTCTACGAAGGGCAGGCTCCGCACTTGCACGGCCGAGGAGCGGCAAAACCAAAACCGACATGTCCCCACCTGATGCACCTTCCCGGGGTGACAAAAATTCGAGCCCGGGCTCATTCGAAAGCCAAGTATCTCTAGTTTATGTGTGCCAAAATGTGTCAGGATTGGAGCTACGGCGGGCCCGTGGCCGCGGAACAAAGTGCGCGGAACCGCATGAAAAATCGTCTAAGTGTCAAATGCATTGAAATCGCCTTAGGAAATTTCACCGACTTTGCGGCTCTATATCTCGCGTGCCTTTTGGGCTAGAGACTCGTTTCTGATGTTGCTGCAGAGCCCAAGTCGTCCCCTACGAGCTCACCAAAGGGCGTGTGGCTCACACTTATGGCCGGGACACAGTACCGGGAGAAGTGGACCTCGTCCAGGTGACCATTTAACATTGGAATCTCCATAGGGAAACTTTAACATGGGAAACGCCATAGGGAATGTGGACCGACTTTGCGGCCCTATATCTCCCGAACCCTTGGGGCTAGAGACTAGCTTTCACCACCCTCGTGGAGTCCCAAGTCTCCTCTACAAAGTGAGTGGCTTTAATTTTGTATGCCACGAAAGGCGGCTGCTCGGTACCGGGCCAAAGTGGACCTTCGCGGCCAAATCTTGACCTACTTTGGCCCCGCGTATCTCCGGTTCTCTTAGGGCCACACTAATAAGACTACCATCTTTCGAAAGGGCACATATAGGGCTATCTACCCAGGGAGTTTGGGGCAAATCGGTTACCATGACCTACTTTGGCCCCGCGTATCTCCGGTTCTCTTGGGGCCACACTAATAAGACTACCATCGTTCGAAAGGGCACATGTAGGGCTATCTACCCAGGGAGTTTGGGGCAAATCGGTTACCATGACCCGGTCCAAATCCGCCGGACCGCACTTTGGAACGGTGCCGCTCCGCGGCCAAGGCACCTAGAGATCCACGGATAGGCTCACGGAGCTCCAAGGACACTTGGCTCTTACCTCTAGGAAGGGCAGGCTCCGCACTTGCACGGCCGAGGAGCGGCAAAACCAAAACCGACATGCCCCCACCCGATGCACCTTCCCGGGGTGACAAAAATTCGAGCCCAGGCTCATTCGAAAGCCAAGTATCTCTAGTTTATGTGTGCCAAAATGTGTCAGGATTGGAGCTACGGCGGGCCCGTGGCCGCGGAACAAAGTGCGCGGAACCGCATGAAAAATCGTCTAAGTGTCAAATGCATTGAAATCGCCATAGGAAATTTCACCGACTTTGCGGCTCTATATCTCGCGTGCCTTTCGTGCTAGAGACTCGTTTCTGGTGTTGGTGCAGAGCCCATGTCCTCCCCTACGAGCTCACCAAAGGGCGTGTGGCTCACACTTTTGGCCGGGTCACAGCACCGGGAGAAGTGGACCTCGTCCCGGTGAAAATTTAACATGGGAATCTCCATAGGGAACTTTCAGGAAAATTACTAAGTGTCGAATGCATTGAAATCGCCATAGGGAATTTCACCGACTTTGCGGCTCTATATCTCCCGAAAAAAGGGATAGAGACTCGGTTCTGATGTTGCTGCAGAGCCCAAGTCCTCCCCTACGAGCTCACCAAAGGGCGTGTGGCTCACACTTATGGCCGGGACACAGTACCGGGAGAAGTGGACCTCGTCCCGGTGACCATTTAACATTGGAATCTCCATAGGGAAACTTTAACATGGGAAACGCCATAGGGAATGTGGACCGACTTTGCGGCCCTATATCTCCCGAACCCTTGGGGCTAGAGACTAGCTTTCACCACCCGCGTGGAGCCCCAAGTCTCCTCTACAAAGTGAGTGGCTTTAATTTTGTACGCCACGAAAGGCGGCTGCTCGGTACCGGGCCAAAGTGGACCTTCGCGGCCAAATCTTGACCTACTTTGGCCCCGCGTATCTCCGGTTCTCTTAGGGCCACACTAATAAGACTACCATCTTTCGAAAGGGCACATATAGGGCTATCTACCCAGGGAGTTTGGGGCAAATCGGTTACCATGACCTACTTTGGCCCCGCGTATCTCCGGTTCTCTTGGGGCCACACTAATAAGACTACCATCGTTCGAAAGGGCACATGTAGGGCTATCTACCCAGGGAGTTTGGGGCAAATCGGTTACCATGACCCGGTCCAAATCCGCCGGACCGCACTTTGGAACGGTGCCGCTCCGCGGCCAAGGCACCTAGAGATCAACGGATAGGCTCACGGAGCTCCAAGGACACTTGGCTCTTATCTCTAGGAAGGGCAGGCTCCGCACTTGCACGGCCGAGGAGCGGCAAAACCAAAACCGACATGCCCCCACCCGATGCACCTTCCCGGGGTGACAAAAATTCGAGCCCGGGCTCATTCGAAAGCCAAGTATCTATAGTTTATGTGTGCCAAAATGTGTCAGGATTGGAGCTACGGCGGGCCCGTGGCCGCGGAACAAAGTGCGCGGAACCGCATGAAAAATCGTCTAAGTGTCAAATGCATTGAAATCGCCATAGGAAATTTCACCGACTTTGCGGCTCTATATCTCGCGTGCCTTTCGTGCTAGAGACTCGTTTCTGGTGTTGGTGCAGAGCCCATGTCCTCCCCTACGAGCTCACCAAAGGGCGTGTGGCTCACACTTTTGGCCGGGTCACAGCACCGGGAGAAGTGGACCTCGTCCCGGTGAAAATTTAACATGGGAATCTCCATAGGGAACTTTCAGGAAAATTACTAAGTGTCGAATGCATTGAAATCGCCATAGGGAATTTCACCGACTTTGCGGCTCTATATCTCCCGAAAAAAGGGATAGAGACTCGGTTCTGGTGTTGCTGCAGAGCCCAAGTCCTCCCATACGAGCTCACCAAAGGGCGTGTGGCTCACACTTATGGCCGGGACACAGTACCGGGAGAAGTGGACCTCGTCCCGGTGACCATTTAACATTGGAATCTCCATAGGGAAACTTTAACATGGGAAACGCCATAGGGAATGTGGACAGACTTTGCAGCCCTATATCTCCCGAATCCTTGGGGCTAGGGACTAGCTTTCACCACCCTCGTGGAGTCCCAAGTCTCCTCTACAAAGTGAGTGGCTTTAATTTTGTACGCCACGAAAGGCGGCTGCTCGGTACCGGGCCAAAGTGGACCTTCGCGGCCAAATCTTGACCTACTTTGGCCCCGCGTATCTCCGGTTCTCTTAGGGCCACACTAATAAGACTACCATCTTTCGAAAGGGCACATATAGGGCTATCTACCCAGGGAGTTTGGGGCAAATCGGTTACCATGACCTACTTTGGCCCCGCGTATCTCCGGTTCTCTTGGGGTCACACTAATAAGACTACCATCGTTCGAAAGGGCACATGTAGGGCTATCTACCCAGGGAGTTTGGGGCAAATCGGTTACCATGACCCGGTCCAAATCCGCCGGACCGCACTTTGGAACGGTGCCGCTCCGCGGCCAAGGCACCTAGAGATCCACGGATAGGCTCACGGAGCTCCAAGGACACTTGGCTCTTACCTCTAGGAAGGGCAGGCTCCGCACTTGCACGGCCGAGGAGCGGCAAAACCAAAACCGACATGCCCCCACCCGATGCACCTTCCCGGGGTGACAAAAATTCGAGCCCGGGCTCATTGGAAAGCCAAGTATCTCTAGTTTATGTGTGCCGAAATGTGTCAGGATTGGAGCTACGGCGGGCCCGTGGCCGCGGAACAAAGTGCGCGGAACCGCATGAAAAATCGTCTAAGTGTCAAATGCATTGAAATCGCCATAGGAAATTTCACCGACTTTGCGGCTCTATATCTCGCGTGCCTTTCGTGCTAGAGACTCGTTTCTGGTGTTGGTGCAGAGCCCATGTCCTCCCCTACGAGCTCACCAAAGGGCGTGTGGCTCACACTTTTGGCCGGGTCACAGCACCGGGAGAAGTGGACCTCGTCCCGGTGAAAATTTAACATGGGAATCTCCATAGGGAACTTTCAGGAAAATTACTAAGTGTCGAATGCATTGAAATCGCCATAGGGAATTTCACCGACTTTGCGGCTCTATATCTCCCGAAAAAAGGGATAGAGACTCGGTTCTGGTGTTGCTGCAGAGCCCAAGTCCTCCCCTACGAGCTCACCAAAGGGCGTGTGGCTCACACTTATGGCCGGGACACAGTACCGGGAGAAGTGGACCTCGTCCCGGTGACCATTTAACATTGGAATCTCCATAGGGAAACTTTAACATGGGAAACGCCATAGGGAATGTGGACCGACTTTGCAGCCCTATATCTCCCGAATCCTTGGGGCTAGGGACTAGCTTTCACCACCCTCGTGGAGTCCCAAGTCTCCTCTACAAAGTGAGTGGCTTTAATTTTGTACGCCACGAAAGGCGGCTGCTCGGTACCGGGCCAAAGTGGACCTTCGCGGCCAAATCTTGACCTACTTTGGCCCCGCGTATCTCCGGTTCTCTTAGGGCCACACTAATAAGACTACCATCTTTCGAAAGGGCACATATAGGGCTATCTACCCAGGGAGTTTGGGGCAAATCGGTTACCATGACCTACTTTGGCCCCGCGTATCTCCGGTTCTCTTGGGGTCACACTAATAAGACTACCATCGTTCGAAAGGGCACATGTAGGGCTATCTACCCAGGGAGTTTGGGGCAAATCAGTTACCATGACCCGGTCCAAATCCGCCGGACCGCACTTTGGAACGGTGCCGCTCCGCGGCCAAGGCACCTAGAGATCCACGGATAGGCTCACGGAGCTCCAAGGACACTTGGCTCTTACCTCTAGGAAGGGCAGGCTCCGCACTTGCACGGCCGAGGAGCGGCAAAACCAAAACCGACATGCCCCCACCCGATGCACCTTCCCGGGGTGACAAAAATTCGAGCCCGGGCTCATTCGAAAGCCAAGTATCTATAGTTTATGTGTGCCAAAATGTGTCAGGATTGGAGCTACGGCGGGCCCGTGGCCGCGGAACAAAGTGCGCGGAACCGCATGAAAAATCGTCTAAGTGTCAAATGCATTGAAATCGCCATAGGAAATTTCACCGACTTTGCGGCTCTATATCTCGCGTGCCTTTCGTGCTAGAGACTCGTTTCTGGTGTTGGTGCAGAGCCCATGTCCTCCCCTACGAGCTCACCAAAGGGCGTGTGGCTCACACTTTTGGCCGGGTCACAGCACCGGGAGAAGTGGACCTCGTCCCGGTGAAAATTTAACATGGGAATCTCCATAGGGAACTTTCAGGAAAATTACTAAGTGTCGAATGCATTGAAATCGCCATAGGGAATTTCACCGACTTTGCGGCTCTATATCTCCCGAAAAAAGGGATAGAGACTCGGTTCTGGTGTTGCTGCAGAGCCCAAGTCCTCCCATACGAGCTCACCAAAGGGCGTGTGGCTCACACTTATGGCCGGGACACAGTACCGGGAGAAGTGGACCTCGTCCCGGTGACCATTTAACATTGGAATCTCCATAGGGAAACTTTAACATGGGAAACGCCATAGGGAATGTGGACCGACTTTGCAGCCCTATATCTCCCGAATCCTTGAGGCTAGGGACTAGCTTTCACCACCCTCGTGGAGTCCCAAGTCTCCTCTACAAAGTGAGTGGCTTTAATTTTGTACGCCACGAAAGGCGGCTGCTCTGTACCGGGCCAAAGTGGACCTTCGCGGCCAAATCTTGACCTACTTTGGCCCCGCGTATCTCCGGTTCTCTTAGGGCCACACTAATAAGACTACCATCTTTCGAAAGGGCACATATAGGGCTATCTACCCAGGGAGTTTGGGGCAAATCGGTTACCATGACCTACTTTGGCCCCGCGTATCTCCGGTTCTCTTGGGGTCACACTAATAAGACTACCATCGTTCGAAAGGGCACATGTAGGGCTATCTACCCAGGGAGTTTGGGGCAAATCGGTTACCATGACCCGGTCCAAATCCGCCGGACCGCACTTTGGAACGGTGCCGCTCCGCGGCCAAGGCACCTAGAGATCCACGGATAGGCTCACGGAGCTCCAAGGACACTTGGCTCTTACCTCTAGGAAGGGCAGGCTCCGCACTTGCACGGCCGAGGAGCGGCAAAACCAAAACCGACATGCCCCCACCCGATGCACCTTCCCGGGGTGACAAAAATTCGAGCCCGGGCTCATTGGAAAGCCAAGTATCTCTAGTTTATGTGTGCCGAAATGTGTCAGGATTGGAGCTACGGCGGGCCCGTGGCCGCGGAACAAAGTGCGCGGAACCGCATGAAAAATCGTCTAAGTGTCAAATGCATTGAAATCGCCATAGGAAATTTCACCGACTTTGCGGCTCTATATCTCGCGTGCCTTTCGTGCTAGAGACTCGTTTCTGGTGTTGTTGCAGAGCCCATGTCCTCCCCTACGAGCTCACCAAAGGGCGTGTGGCTCACACTTTTGGCCGGGTCACAGCACCGGGAGAAGTGGACCTCGTCCCGGTGAAAATTTAACATGGGAATCTCCATAGGGAACTTTCAGGAAAATTACTAAGTGTCGAATGCATTGAAATCGCCATAGGGAATTTCACCGACTTTGCGGCTCTATATCTCCCGAAAAAAGGGATAGAGACTCGGTTCTGGTGTTGCTGCAGAGCCCAAGTCCTCCCCTACGAGCTCACCAAAGGGCGTGTGGCTCACACTTATGGCCGGTACACAGTACCGGGAGAAGTGGACCTCGTCCCGGTGACCATTTAACATTGGAATCTCCATAGGGAAACTTTAACATGGGAAACGCCATAGGGAATGTGGACCGACTTTGCAGCCCTATATCTCCCGAATCCTTGGGGCTAGGGACTAGCTTTCACAACCCTCGTGGAGTCCCAAGTCTCCTCTACAAAGTGAGTGGCTTTAATTTTGTACGCCACGAAAGGCGGCTGCTCGGTACCGGGCCAAAGTGGACCTTCGCGGCCAAATCTTGACCTACTTTGGCCCCGCGTATCTCCGGTTCTCTTAGGGCCACACTAATAAGACTACCATCTTTCGAAAGGGCACATATAGGGCTATCTACCCAGGGAGTTTGGGGCAAATCGGTTACCATGACCTACTTTGGCCCCGCGTATCTCCGGTTCTCTTGGGGTCACACTAATAAGACTACCATCGTTCGAAAGGGCACATGTAGGGCTATCTACCCAGGGAGTTTGGGGCAAATCGGTTACCATGACCCGGTCCAAATCCGCCGGACCGCACTTTGGAACGGTGCCGCTCCGCGGCCAAGGCACCTAGAGATCCACGGATAGGCTCACGGAGCTCCAAGGACACTTGGCTCTTACCTCTAGGAAGGGCAGGCTCCGCACTTGCACGGCCGAGGAGCGGCAAAACCAAAACCGACATGCCCCCACCCGATGCACCTTCCCGGGGTGACAAAAATTCGAGCCCGGGCTCATTCGAAAGCCAAGTATCTATAGTTTATGTGTGCCAAAATGTGTCAGGATTGGAGCTACGGCGGGCCCGTGGCCGCGGAACAAAGTGCGCGGAACCGCATGAAAAATCGTCTAAGTGTCAAATGCATTGAAATCGCCATAGGAAATTTCACCGACTTTGCGGCTCTATATCTCGCGTGCCTTTCGTGCTAGAGACTCGTTTCTGGTGTTGGTGCAGAGCCCATGTCCTCCCCTACGAGCTCACCAAAGGGCGTGTGGCTCACACTTTTGGCCGGGTCACAGCACCGGGAGAAGTGGACCTCGTCCCGGTGAAAATTTAACATGGGAATCTCCATAGGGAACTTTCAGGAAAATTACTAAGTGTCGAATGCATTGAAATCGCCATAGGGAATTTCACCGACTTTGCGGCTCTATATCTCCCGAAAAAAGGGATAGAGACTCGGTTCTGGTGTTGCTGCAGAGCCCAAGTCCTCCCATACGAGCTCACCAAAGGGCGTGTGGCTCACACTTATGGCCGGGACACAGTACCGGGAGAAGTGGACCTCGTCCCGGTGACCATTTAACATTGGAATCTCCATAGGGAAACTTTAACATGGGAAACGCCATAGGGAATGTGGACCGACTTTGCAGCCCTATATCTCCCGAATCCTTGGGGCTAGGGACTAGCTTTCACCACCCTCGTGGAGTCCCAAGTCTCCTCTACAAAGTGAGTGGCTTTAATTTTGTACGCCACGAAAGGCGGCTGCTCTGTACCGGGCCAAAGTGGACCTTCGCGGCCAAATCTTGACCTACTTTGGCCCCGCGTATCTCCGGTTCTCTTAGGGCCACACTAATAAGACTACCATCTTTCGAAAGGGCACATATAGGGCTATCTACCCAGGGAGTTTGGGGCAAATCGGTTACCATGACCTACTTTGGCCCCGCGTATCTCCGGTTCTCTTGGGGTCACACTAATAAGACTACCATCGTTCGAAAGGGCACATGTAGGGCTATCTACCCAGGGAGTTTGGGGCAAATCGGTTACCATGACCCGGTCCAAATCCGCCGGACCGCACTTTGGAACGGTGCCGCTCCGCGGCCAAGGCACCTAGAGATCCACGGATAGGCTCACGGAGCTCCAAGGACACTTGGCTCTTACCTCTAGGAAGGGCAGGCTCCGCACTTGCACGGCCGAGGAGCGGCAAAACCAAAACCGACATGCCCCCACCCGATGCACCTTCCCGGGGTGACAAAAATTCGAGCCCGGGCTCATTGGAAAGCCAAGTATCTCTAGTTTATGTGTGCCAAAATGTGTCAGGATTGGAGCTACGGCGGGCCCGTGGCCGCGGAACAAAGTGCGCAGAACCGCATGAAAAATCGTCTAAGTGTCAAATGCATTGAAATCGCCATAGGAAATTTCACCGACTTTGCGGCTCTATATCTCGCGTGCCTTTCGTGCTAGAGACTCGTTTCTGGTGTTGATGCAGAGCCCATGTCCTCCCCTACGAGCTCACCAAAGGGCGTGTGGCTCACACTTTTGGCCGGGTCACAGCACCGGGAGAAGTGGACCTCGTCCCGGTGAAAATTTAACATGGGAATCTCCATAGGGAACTTTCAGGAAAATGACTAAGTGTCGAATGCATTGAAATCGCCATAGGGAATTTCACCGACTTTGCGGCTCTATATCTCCCGAAAAAAGGGATAGAGACTCGGTTCTGGTGTTGCTGCAGAGCCCAAGTCCTCCCATACGAGCTCACCAAAGGGCGTGTGGCTCACACTTATGGCCGGGACACAGTACCGGGAGAAGTGGACCTCGTCCCGGTGACCATTTAACATTGGAATCTCCATAGGGAAACTTTAACATGGGAAACGCCATAGGGAATGTGGACCGACTTTGCGGCCCTATATCTCCCGAACCCTTGGGGCTAGAGACTAGCTTTCACCACCCGCGTGGAGCCCCAAGTCTCCTCTACAAAGTGAGTGGCTTTAATTTTGTACGCAACGAAAGGCGGCTGCTCGGTACCGGGCCAAAGTGGACCTTCGCGGCCAAATCTTGACCTACTTTGGCCCCGCGTATCTCCGGTTCTCTTAGGGCCACACTAATAAGACTACCATCGTTCGAAAATGCACATGTAGGGCCATCTACCTAGGGAGTTTGGGGCAAATCAGTTACCATGACCCGGTCCAAATCCGCCGGACCGCACTTTGTAACGGTGCCGTTCCGTGGCCAAGGCACCTAAAGATCCGCAGATAGGCTCGCTGAGCTCCCAGGACAATTGGCTCTTACCTCTACGAAGGGCAGGCTCCGCACTTGCACGGCCGAGGAGCGGCAAAACCAAAACCGACATGTCCCCACCTGATGCACCTTCCCGGGGTGACAAAAATTCGAGCCCGGGCTCATTCGAAAGCCAAGTATCTCTAGTTTATGTGTGCCAAAATGTGTCAGGATTGGAGCTACGGCGGGCCCGTGGCCGCGGAACAAAGTGCGCGGAACCGCATGAAAAATCGTCTAAGTGTCAAATGCATTGAAATCGCCATAGGAAATTTCACCGACTTTGCGGCTCTATATCTCGCGTGCCTTTCGTGCTAGAGACTCGTTTCTGGTGTTGGTGCAGAGCCCATGTCCTCCCCTACGAGCTCACCAAAGGGCGTGTGGCTCACACTTTTGGCCGGGTCACAGCACCGGGAGAAGTGGACCTCGTCCCGGTGAAAATTTAACATGGGAATCTCCATAGGGAACTTTCAGGAAAATTACTAAGTGTCGAATGCATTGAAATCGCCATAGGGAATTTCACCGACTTTGCGGCTCTATATCTCCCGAAAAAAGGGATAGAGACTCGGTTCTGGTGTTGCTGCAGAGCCCAAGTCCTCCCATACGAGCTCACCAAAGGGCGTGTGGCTCACACTTATGGCCGGGACACAGTACCGGGAGAAGTGGACCTCGTCCCGGTGACCATTTAACATTGGAATCTCCATAGGGAAACTTTAACATGGGAAACGCCATAGGGAATGTGGACCGACTTTGCAGCCCTATATCTCCCGAATCCTTGGGGCTAGGGACTAGCTTTCACCACCCTCGTGGAGTCCCAAGTCTCCTCTACAAAGTGAGTGGCTTTAATTTTGTACGCCACGAAAGGCGGCTGCTCGGTACCGGGCCAAAGTGGACCTTCGCGGCCAAATCTTGACCTACTTTGGCCCCGCGTATCTCCGGTTCTCTTAGGGCCACACTAATAAGACTACCATCTTTCGAAAGGGCACATATAGGGCTATCTACCCAGGGAGTTTGGGGCAAATCGGTTACCATGACCTACTTTGGCCCCGCGTATCTCCGGTTCTCTTGGGGTCACACTAATAAGACTACCATCGTTCGAAAGGGCACATGTAGGGCTATCTACCCAGGGAGTTTGGGGCAAATCGGTTACCATGACCCGGTCCAAATCCGCCGGACCGCACTTTGGAACGGTGCCGCTCCGCGGCCAAGGCACCTAGAGATCCACGGATAGGCTCACGGAGCTCCAAGGACACTTGGCTCTTACCTCTAGGAAGGGCAGGCTCCGCACTTGCACGGCCGAGGAGCGGCAAAACCAAAACCGACATGCCCCCACCCGATGCACCTTCCCGGGGTGACAAAAATTCGAGCCCGGGCTCATTCGAAAGCCAAGTATCTCTAGTTTATGTGTGCCAAAATGTGTCAGGATTGGAGCTACGGCGGGCCCGTGGCCGCGGAACAAAGAGCGCGGAACCGCATGAAAAATCGTCTAAGTGTCAAATGCATTGAAATCGCCATAGGAAATTTCACCGACTTTGCGGCTCTATATCTCGCGTGCCTTTCGTGCTAGAGACTCGTTTCTGGTGTTGGCGCAGAGCCCATGTCCTCCCCTACGAGCTCACCAAAGGGCGTGTGGCTCACACTTTTGGCCGGGTCACAGCACCGGGAGAAGTAAACCTCGTCCCGGTGAAAATTTAACATGGGAATCTCCATAGGGAACTTTCAGGAAAATGACTAAGTGTCGAATGCATTGAAATCGCCATAGGGAATTTCACCGACTTTGCGGCTCTATATCTCCCGAAAAAAGGGATAGAGACTCGGTTCTGATGTTGCTGCAGAGCCCTAGTCCTCCCCTACGAGCTCACCAAAGGGCGTGTGGCTCACACTTATGGCCGGGACACAGTACCGGGAGAAGTGGACCTCGTCCCGGTGACCATTTAACATTGGAATCTCAATAGGGAAACTTTAACATGGGAAACGCCATAGGGAATGTGGACCGACTTTGCGGCCCTATATCTCCCGAACCCTTGGGGCTAGAGACTAGCTTTCACCACCCGCGTGGAGCCCCAAGTCTCCTCTACAAAGTGAGTGGCTTTAATTTTGTACGCCACGAAAGGCGGCTGCTCGGTACCGGGCCAAAGTGGACCTTCGCGGCCAAATCTTGACCTACTTTGGCCCCGCGTATCTCCGGTTCTCTTAGGGCCACACTAATAAGACTACCATCGTTCGAAAATGCACATGTAGGGCTATCTACCTAGGGAGTTTGGGGCAAATTGGTTACCATGACCCGGTCCAAATCCGCCGGACCGCACTTTGTAACGGTGCCGTTCCGTGGCCAAGGCACCTAAAGATCCGCAGATAGGCTCGCTGAGCTCCTAGGACAATTGGCTCTTACCTCTACGAAGGGCAGGCTCCGCACTTGCACGGCCGAGGAGCGGCAAAACCAAAACCGACATGCCCCCACCCGATGCACCTTCCCGGGGTGACAAAAATTCGAGCCCGGGCTCATTCGAAAGCCAAGTATCTCTAGTTTATGTGTGCCAAAATGTGTCAGGATTGGAGCTACGGCGGGCCCGTGGCCGCGGAACAAAGTGCGCGGAACCGCATGAAAAATCGTCTAAGTGTCAAATGCATTGAAATCGCCTTAGGAAATTTCACCGACTTTGCGGCTCTATATCTCGCGTGCCTTTTGGGCTAGAGACTCGTTTCTGGTGTTGGTGCAGAGCCCAAGTCCTCCCCTACGAGCTCATTAAAGGGCGTGTGGCTCACACTTATAACCGGGACACAGTACCGGGAGAAGTGGACCTCGTCCCGGTGACCATTTAACATTGGAATCTCCATAGGGAAACTTTAACATGGGAAACGCCATAGGGAATGTGGACCGACTTTGCGGCCCTATATCTCCCGAATCCTTGGGGCTAGGGACTAGCTTTCACCACCCGCGTGGAGCCCCAAGTCTCCTCTACAAAGTGAGTGGCTTTAATTTTGTACGCCACGAAAGGCGGCTGCTCGGTACCGGGCCAAAGTGGACCTTCGCGGCCAAATCTTGACCTACTTTGGCCCCGCGTATCTCCGGTTCTCTTAGGGCCACACTAATAAGACTACCATCTTTCGAAAGGGCACATATAGGGCTATCTACCTAGGGAGTTTGGGGCAAATTGGTTACCATGACCCGGTCCAAATCCGCCGGACCGCACTTTGTAACGGTGCCGTTCCGTGGCCAAGGCACCTAAAGATCCGCAGATAGGCTCGCTGAGCTCCTAGGACAATTGGCTCTTACCTCTACGAAGGGCAGGCTCCGCACTTGCACGGCCGAGGAGCGGCAAAACCAAAACCGACATGCCCCCACCCGATGCACCTTCCCGGGGTGACAAAAATTCGAGCCCGGGCTCATTCGAAAGCCAAGTATCTCTAGTTTATGTGTGCCAAAATGTGTCAGGATTGGAGCTACGGCGGGCCCGTGGCCGCGGAACAAAGTGCGCGGAACCGCATGAAAAATCGTCTAAGTGTCAAATGCATTGAAATCGCCTTAGGAAATTTCACCGACTTTGCGGCTCTATATCTCGCGTGCCTTTTGGGCTAGAGACTCGTTTCTGGTGTTGGTGCAGAGCCCAAGTCCTCCTCTACGAGCTTATTAAAGGGCGTGTGGCTCACACTTATAACCGGGACACAGTACCGGGAGAAGTGGACCTCGTCCCGGTGACCATTTAACATTGGAATCTCCATAGGGAAACTTTAACATGGGAAACGCCATAGGGAATGTGGACCGACTTTGCGGCCCTATATCTCCCGAATCCTTGGGGCTAGGGACTAGCTTTCACCACCCGCGTGGAGCCCCAAGTCTCCTCTACAAAGTGAGTGGCTTTAATTTTGTACGCCACGAAAGGCGGCTGCTCGGTGCCCGGGCCAAAGTGGACCTTCGCGGCCAAATCTTGACCTACTTTGGCCCCGCGTATCTCCGGTTCTCTTAGGGCCACACTAATAAGACTACCATCTTTCGAAAGGGCACATATAGGGCTATCTACCCAGGGAGTTTGGGGCAAATCGGTTACCATGACCTACTTTGGCCCCGCGTATCTCCGGTTCTCTTGGGGCCACACTAATAAGACTACCATTGTTCGAAAGGGCACATATAGGGCTATCTACCCAGGGAATTTGGGGCAAATCGGTTACCATGACCTACTTTGGCCCCGCATATCTCCGGTTCTCTTGGGGCCACACTAATAAGACTACCATCGTTCGAAAGGGCACATGTAGGGCTATCTACCCAGGGAGTTTGGGGCAAATCGGTTACCATGACCCGGTCCAAATCCGCCGGACCGCATTTTGGAACGGTGCCGCTCCGCGGCCAAGGCACCTAGAGATCCGCGGATAGGCTCATGGAGCTCCAAGGACACTTGGCTCTTACCTCTAGGAAGGGCAGGCTCCGCACTTGCACGGCCGAGGAGCGGCAAAACCAAAACCGACATGCCCCCACCCGATGCACCTTCCCGGGGTGACAAAAATTCGAGCCCGGGCTCATTCGAAAGCCAAGTATCTCTAGTTTATGTGTGCCAAAATGTGTCAGGATTGGAGCTACGGCGGGCCCGTGGCCGCGGAACAAAGTGCGCGGAACCGCATGAAAAATCGTCTAAGTGTCAAATGCATTGAAATCGCCATAGGAAATTTCACCGACTTTGCGGCTCTATATCTCGCGTGCCTTTCGTGCTAGAGACTCGTTTCTGGTGTTGGTGCAGAGCCCATGTCCTCCCCTACGAGCTCACCAAAGGGCGTGTGGCTCACACTTTTGGCCGGGTCACAGCACCGGGAGAAGTGGACCTCGTCCCGGTGAATTTAACATGGGAATCTCCATAGGGAACTTTCAGGAAAATGACTAAGTGTCGAATGCATTGAAATCGCCATAGGGAATTTCACCGACTTTGCGGCTCTATATCTCCCGAAAAAAGGGATAGAGACTCAGTTCTGATGTTGCTGCAGAGCCCAAGTCCTCCCCTACGAGCTCACCAAAGGGCGTGTGGCTCACACTTATGGCCGGGACACAGTACCGGGAGAAGTGGACCTCGTCCCGGTGACCATTTAACATTGGAATCTCCATAGGGAAACTTTAACATGGGAAACGCCATAGGGAATGTGGACCGACTTTGCGGCCCTATATCTCCCGAACCCTTGGGGCTAGAGACTAGCTTTCACCACCCGCGAGGAGCCCCAAGTCTCCTCTACAAAGTGAGTGGCTTTAATTTTGTACGCCACGAAAGGCGGCTGCTCGGTACCGGGCCAAAGTGGACCTTCACGGCCAAATCTTGACCTACTTTGGCCCCGCGTATCTCCGGTTCTCTTAGGGCCACACTAATAAGACTACCATCGTTCGAAAATGCACATGTAGGGCTATCTACCTAGGGAGTTTGGGGCAAATCGGTTACCATGACCCGGTCCAAATACGCCGGACCGCACTTTGTAACGGTGCCGTTCCGTGGCCAAGGCACCTAAAGATCCGCAGATAGGCTCGCTGAGCTCCCAGGACAATTGGCTCTTACCTCTACGAAGGGCAGGCTCCGCACTTGCACGGCCGAGGAGCGGCAAAACCAAAACCGACATGCCCCCACCCGATGCACCTTCCCGGGGTGACAAAAATTCGAGCCCGGGCTCATTCGAAAGCCAAGTATCTCTAGTTTATGTGTGCCAAAATGTGTCAGGATTGGAGCTACGGCGGGCCCGTGGCCGCGGAACAAAGTGCGCGGAACCGCATGAAAAATCGTCTAAGTGTCAAATGCATTGAAATCGCCTTAGGAAATTTCACCGACTTTGCGGCTCTATATCTCGCGTGCCTTTTGGGCTAGAGACTCGTTTCTGGTGTTGGTGCAGAGCCCAAGTCCTCCCCTACGAGCTCATTAAAGGGCGTGTGGCTCACACTTATAACCGGGACACAGTACCGGGAGAAGTGGACCTCGTCCCGGTGACCATTTAACATTGGTATCTCCATAGGGAAACTTTAACATGGGAAACGCCATAGGGAATGTGGACCGACTTTGCGGCCCTATATCTCCCGAACCCTTGGGACTAGGGACTAGCTTTTACCACCCTCGTGGAGTCCCAAGTCTCCTCTACAAAGTGAGTGGCTTTAATTTTGTACGCCACGAAAGGCGGCTGCTCGGTACTGGGCCAAAGTGGACCTTCGCGGCCAAATCTTGACCTACTTTGGCCCCGCGTATCTCCGGTTCTCTTAGGGCCACACTAATAAGACTACCATCTTTCGAAAGGGCACATATAGGGCTATCTACCCAGGGAGTTTGGGGCAAATCGGTTACCATGACCTACTTTGGCCCCGCGTATCTCCGGATCTCTTGGGGCCACACTAATAAGACTACCATCGTTCGAAAGGGCACATGTAGGGCTATCTACCCAGGGAGTTTGGGGCAAATCGGTTACCATGACCCGGTCCAAATCCGCCGGACCGCACTTTGGAACGGTGTCGCTCCGCGGCCAAGGCACCTAGAGATCCGCGGATAGGCTCACGGAGCTCCAAGGACACTTGGCTCTTACCTCTAGGAAGGGCAGGCTCCGCACTTGCACGGCCGAGGAGCGGCAAAACCAAAACCGACATGCCCCCACCCGATGCACCTTCCCGGGGTGACAAAAATTCGAGCCCGGGCTCATTCGAAAGCCAAGTATCTCTAGTTTATGTGTGCCAAAATGTGTCAGGATTGGAGCTATGGCGGGCCCGTGGCCGCGGAACAAAGTGCGCGGAACCGCATGAAAAATCGTCTAAGTGTCAAATGCATTGAAATCGCCATAGGAAATTTCACCGACTTTGCGGCTCTATATCTCGCGTGCCTTTCGGGCTAGAGACTCGTTTCTGGTGTTGGTGCAGAGCCCACGTCCTCCCCTACGAGCTCACCAAAGGGCGTGTGGCTCACACTTATGGCCGGGTCACAGTACCGGGAGAAGTGGACCTCGTCCCGGTGAAAATTTAACATGGGAATCTCCATAGGGAACTTTCAGGAAAATGACTAAGTGTCGAATGCATTGAAATCGCCATAGGGAATTTCACCGACTTTGCGGCTCTATATCTCCCGAAAAAAGGGATAGAGACTCGGTTCTGGTGTTGCTGCAGAGCCCAAGTCCTCCCCTACGAGCTCACCAAAGGGCGTTTGGCTCACACTTATGGCCGGGACACAGTACCGGGAGAAGTGGACCTCGTCCCGGTGACCATTTAACATTGGAATCTCCATAGGGAAACTTTAACATGGGAAACGCCATAGGGAATGTGGACCGACTTTGCGGCCCTATATCTCCCGAATCCTTGGGGCTAGGGACTAGCTTTTACCACCCTCGTGGAGTCCCAAGTCTCCTCTACAAAGTGAGTGGCTTTAATTTTGTACGCCACGAAAGGCGGCTGCTCGGTACCGGGCCAAAGTGGACCTTCGCGGCCAAATCTTGACCTACTTTGGCCTTGCGTATCTCCGGTTCTCTTAGGGCCACACTAATAAGACTACCATCGTTCGAAAGGGCACATATAGGGCTATCTACCCAGGGAGTTTGGGGCAAATTGTTTACCATGACCTACTTTGGCCCCGCGTATCCCCGGTTCTCTTGGGGCCACACTAATAAGACTACCATCGTTCGAAAGGGCACATGTAGGGCTATCTACCCAGGGAGTTTGGGGCAAATCGGTTACCATGACCCGGTCCAATTCCGCCTGACCGCACTTTGGAACAGTGCCGCTCCGCGGCCAAGGCACCTGGAATTCCGCGGATAGGCTCGCGGAGCTCCAAGGACACTTGGCTCTTACCTCTAGGAAGGGCAGGCTCCGCACTTGCACGGCCGAGGAGCGGCAAAACCAAAACCGACATGCCCCCACCCGATGCACCTTCCCGGGGTGACAAAAATTCGAGCCTGGGCTCATTTGAAAGCCAAGTATCTCTAGTTTATGTGTGCCAAAATGTGTCAGGATTGGAGCTACGGCGGGCCCGTGGCCGCGGAACAAAGTGCGCGGAACCGCATGAAAAATCGTCTATGTGTCAAATGCATTGAAATCGCCATAGGAAATTTCACCGACTTTGCGGCTCTATATCTCGCGTGCCTTTTGGGCTAGAGACTCGTTTCTGGTGTTGGTGCAGAGCCCAAGTCCTCCCCTACGAGCTCACCAAAGGGCGTGTGGCTCACACTTATGGCCGGGACACAGTACCGGGAGAAGTGGACCTCGTCCCGGTGACCATTTAACATTGGAATCTCCATAGGGAAATTTTAACATGGGAAACGCCGTAGGGAATGTGGACCGACTTTGCGGCCCTATATCTCCCGAACCCTTGGGGCTAGAGACTAGCTTCCACCACTCGCGTGGAGCCCCAAGTCTCCTCTACAAAGTGAGTGGCTTTAATTTTGTACGTCACGAAAGGCGGCTGCTCGGTACCGGGCCAAATTGGACCTTCGCGGCCAAATCTTGACCTACTTTGGCCCCGCGTATCTCCGGTTCTCTTAGGGCAACACTAATAAGACTACCATCTTTCGAAAGGGCACATATAGGGCTATCTACCCAAAGAGTTTGGGGCAAATAGGTTACCATGACCTACTTTGGCCCCGCATATCTCCGGTTCTCTTGGGGCCACACTAATAAGACTACCATCGTTCGAAAGGGCACATGTAGGGCTATCTACCCAGGGAGTTTGGGGCAAATCGGTTACCATGACCCGGTCCAAAACCGCCGGACCGCACTTTGAAACGATGCCGCTCCGCGGCCAAGGCACCTAGAGTTCCGCGGATAGGCTCGCGGAGCTCCCAGGACACTTGGCTCTTACCTCTAGGAAGGGCAGGCTCCGCACTTGCACGGCCGAGGAGCGGCAAAACCAAAACCGACATGCCCCCACCCGATGCACCTTCCCGGGGTGACAAAAATTCGAGCCCGGGCTCATTCGAAAGCCAAGTATCTCTAGTTTATGTGTGCCAAAATGTGTCAGGATTGGAGCTACGGCGGGCCCGTGGCCGCGGAACAAATTGCGCGGAACCGCATGAAAAATCGTCTAAGTGTCAAATGCATTGAAATCGCCATAGGAAATTTCACCGACTTTGCGGCTCTATATCTCGCGTGCCTTTTGGGCTAGAGACTCGTTTCTGGTGTTGGTGCCGAGCACAAGTCCTCCTCTACGAGCTCACCAAAGGGCGTGTGGCTCACACTTATGGCCGGGTCACAGTACCGGGAGAAGTGGACCTCGTCCCGGTGAAAATTTAACATAGGAATCTCCATAGGGAACTTTCAGGAAAATGACTAAGTGTCGAATGCATTGAAATCGCCATAGGGAATTTCACCGACTTTGCGGCTCTATATCTCCCGAAAAAAGGGATAGAGACTCGGTTCTGGTGTTGCTGCAGAGCCCAAGTCCTTCGAAAGCCAAGTATCTCTAGTTTATGTGTGCCAAAATGTGTCAGGATTGGAGCTACGGCGGGCCCGTGGCCGCGGAACAAAGTGCGCGGAACCGCATGAAAAATCATCTAAGTGTCAAATGCATTGAAATCGCCTTAGGAAATTTCACCGACTTTGCGGTTCTATATCTCGCGTGCCTTTTGGGCTAGAGACTCGTTTCTGGTGTTGGTGCAGAGCCCAAGTCCTCCCCTACGAGCTCATTAAAGGGCGTGTGGCTCACACTTATAACCGGGACACAGTACCGGGAGAAGTGGACCTCGTCCCGGTGACCATTTAACATTGGAATCTCCATAGGGAAACTTTAACATGGGAAACGCCATAGGGAATGTGGACCGACTTTGCGGCCCTATATCTCCCGAATCCTTGGGGCTAGAGACTAGCTTTCACCACCCGCGTGGAGCCCCAAGTCTCCTCTACAAAGTGAGTGGCTTTAATTTTGTACGCCACGAAAGGCGGCTGCTCGGTACCGGGCCAAAGTGGACCTTCGCGGCCAAATCTTGACCTACTTTGGCCCCGCGTATCTCCGGTTCTCTTAGGGCCACACTAATAAGACTACCATCGTTCGAAAATGCACATGTAGGGCTATCTACCTAGGGAGTTTGGGGCAAATCGGTTACCATGACCCGGTCCAAATACGCCGGACCGCACTTTGTAACGGTGCCGTTCCGTGGCCAAGGCACCTAAAGATCCGCAGATAAGCTCGCTGAGCTCCCAGGACAATTGGCTCTTACCTCTACGAAGGGCAGGCTCCGCACTTGCACGGCCGAGGAGCGGCAAAACCAAAACCGACATGCCCCCACCCGATGCACCTTCCCGGGGTGACAAAAATTCGAGCCCGGGCTCATTCGAAAGCCAAGTATCTCTAGTTTATGTGTGCCAAAATGTGTCAGGATTGGAGCTACGGCGGGCCCGTGGCCGCGGAACAAAGTGCGCGGAACCGCATGAAAAATCGTCTAAGTGTCAAATGCATTGAAATCGCCTTAGGAAATTTCACCGACTTTGCGGCTCTATATCTCGCGTGCCTTTTGGGCTAGAGACTCGTTTCTGGTGTTGGTGCAGAGCCCAAGTCCTCCCCTACGAGCTCATTAAAGGGCGTGTGGCTCACACTTATAACCGGGACACAGTACCGGGAGAAGTGGACCTCGTCCCGGTGACCATTTAACATTGGAATCTCCATAGGGAAACTTTAACATGGGAAACGCCATAGGGAATGTGGACCGACTTTGCGGCCCTATATCTCCCGAATCCTTGGGGCTAGGGACTAGCTTTCACCACCCTCGTGGAGTCCCAAGTCTCCTCTACAAAGTGAGTGGCTTTAATTTTGTACGCCACGAAAGGCGGCTGCTCGGTACTGGGCCAAAGTTGACCTTCGCGGCCAAATCTTGACCTACTTTGGCCCCGCATATCTCCGGTTCTCTTAGGGCCACACTAATAAGACTACCATCTTTCGAAAGGGCACATATAGGGCTATCTACCCAGGGAGTTTGGGGCAAATCGGTTACCATGACCTACTTTGGCCCCGCGTATCTCCGGTTCTCTTGGGGCCACACTAATAAGACTACCATCGTTCGAAAGGGCACATGTAGGGCTATCTACCCAGGGAGTTTGGGGCAAATCGGTTACCATGACCCGGTCCAAATCCGCCGGACCGCACTTTGGAACGGTGTCGCTCCGCGGCCAAGGCACCTAGAGATCCGCGGATAGGCTCACGGAGCTCCAAGGACACTTGGCTCTTACCTCTAGGAAGGGCAGGCTCCGCACTTGCACGGCCGAGGAGCGGCAAAACCAAAACCGACATGCCCCCACCCGATGCACCTTCCCGGGGTGACAAAAATTCGAGCCCGGGCTCATTCGAAAGCCAAGTATCTCTAGTTTATGTGTGCCAAAATGTGTCAGGATTGGAGCTATGGCGGGCCCGTGGCCGCGGAACAAAGTGCGCGGAACCGCATGAAAAATCGTCTAAGTGTCAAATGCATTGAAATCGCCATAGGAAATTTCACCGACTTTGCGGCTCTATATCTCGCGTGCCTTTTGGGCTAGAGACTCGTTTCTGGTGTTGGTGCAGAGCCCACGTCCTCCCCTACGAGCTCACCAAAGGGCGTGTGGCTCACACTTATGGCCGGGTCACAGTACCGGGAGAAGTGGACCTCGTCCCGGTGAAAATTTAACATGGGAATCTCCATAGGGAACTTTCAGGAAAATGACTAAGTGTCGAATGCATTGAAATCGCCATAGGGAATTTCACCGACTTTGCGGCTCTATATCTCCCGAAAAAAGGGATAGAGACTCGGTTCTGGTGTTGCTGCAGAGCCCAAGTCCTCCCCTACGAGCTCACCAAAGGGCGTTTGGCTCACACTTATGGCCGGGACACAGTACCGGGAGAAGTGGACCTCGTCCCGGTGACCATTTAACATTGGAATCTCCATAGGGAAACTTTAACATGGGAAACGCCATAGGGAATGTGGACCGACTTTGCGGCCCTATATCTCCCGAATCCTTGGGGCTAGGGACTAGCTTTTACCACCCTCGTGGAGTCCCAAGTCTCCTCTACAAAGTGAGTGGCTTTAATTTTGTACGCCACGAAAGGCGGCTGCTCGGTACCGGGCCAAAGTGGACCTTCGCGGCCAAATCTTGACCTACTTTGGCCTTGCGTATCTCCGGTTCTCTTAGGGCCACACTAATAAGACTACCATCGTTCGAAAGGGCACATATAGGGCTATCTACCCAGGGAGTTTGGGGCAAATTGTTTACCATGACCTACTTTGGCCCCGCGTATCCCCGGTTCTCTTGGGGCCACACTAATAAGACTACCATCGTTCGAAAGGGCACATGTAGGGCTATCTACCCAGGGAGTTTGGGGCAAATCGGTTACCATGACCCGGTCCAATTCCGCCTGACCGCACTTTGGAACAGTGCCGCTCCGCGGCCAAGGCACCTGGAATTCCGCGGATAGGCTCGCGGAGCTCCAAGGACACTTGGCTCTTACCTCTAGGAAGGGCAGGCTCCGCACTTGCACGGCCGAGGAGCGGCAAAACCAAAACCGACATGCCCCCACCCGATGCACCTTCCCGGGGTGACAAAAATTCGAGCCTGGGCTCATTCGAAAGCCAAGTATCTCTAGTTTATGTGTGCCAAAATGTGTCAGGATTGGAGCTACGGCGGGCCCGTGGCCGCGGAACAAAGTGCGCGGAACCGCATGAAAAATCGTCTAAGTGTCAAATGCATTGAAATCGCCATAGGAAATTTCACCGACTTTGCGGCTCTATATCTCGCGTGCCTTTTGGGCTAGAGACTCGTTTCTGGTGTTGGTGCAGAGCCCAAGTCCTCCCCTACGAGCTCACCAAAGGGCGTGTGGCTCACACTTATGGCCGGGACACAGTACCGGGAGAAGTGGACCTCGTCCCGGTGACCATTTAACATTGGAATCTCCATAGGGAAATTTTAACATGGGAAACGCCGTAGGGAATGTGGACCGACTTTGCGGCCCTATATCTCCCGAACCCTTGGGGCTAGAGACTAGCTTCCACCACTCGCGTGGAGCCCCAAGTCTCCTCTACAAAGTGAGTGGCTTTAATTTTGTACGTCACGAAAGGCGGCTGCTCGGTACCGGGCCAAAGTGGACCTTCGCGGCCAAATCTTGACCTACTTTGGCCCCGCGTATCTCCGGTTCTCTTAGGGCAACACTAATAAGACTACCATCGTTCGAAAGGGCACATGTAGGGCTATCTACCCAGGGAGTTTGGGGCAAATCGGTTACCATGACCTACTTTGGCCCCGCATATCTCCGGTTCTCTTGGGGCCACACTAATAAGACTACCATCGTTCGAAAGGGCACATGTAGGGCTATCTACCCAGGGAGTTTGGGGCAAATCGGTTACCATGACCCGGTCCAAAACCGCCGGACCGCACTTTGAAACGATGCCGCTCCGCGGCCAAGGCACCTAGAGTTCCGCGGATAGGCTCGCGGAGCTCCCAGGACACTTGGCTCTTACCTCTAGGAAGGGCAGGCTCCGCACTTGCACGGCCGAGGAGCGGCAAAACCAAAACCGACATGCCCCCACCCGATGCACCTTCCCGGGGTGACAAAAATTCGAGCCCGGGCTCATTCGAAAGCCAAGTATCTCTAGTTTATGTGTGCCAAAATGTGTCAGGATTGGAGCTACGGCGGGCCCGTGGCCGCGGAACAAAGTGCGCGGAACCGCATGAAAAATCGTCTAAGTGTCAAATGCATTGAAATCGCCATAGGAAATTTCACCGACTTTGCGGCTCTATATCTCGCGTGCCTTTTGGGCTAGAGACTCGTTTCTGGTGTTGGTGCCGAGCACAAGTCCTCCTCTACGAGCTCACCAAAGGGCGTGTGGCTCACACTTATGGCCGGGTCACAGTACCGGGAGAAGTGGACCTCGTCCCGGTGAAAATTTAACATAGGAATCTCCATAGGGAACTTTCAGGAAAATGACTAAGTGTCGAATGCATTGAAATCGCCATAGGGAATTTCACCGACTTTGCGGCTCTATATCTCCCGAAAAAAGGGATAGAGACTCGGTTCTGGTGTTGCTGCAGAGCCCAAGTCCTTCGAAAGCCAAGTATCTCTAGTTTATGTGTGCCAAAATGTGTCAGGATTGGAGCTACGGCGGGCCCGTGGCCGCGGAACAAAGTGCGCGGAACCGCATGAAAAATCATCTAAGTGTCAAATGCATTGAAATCGCCTTAGGAAATTTCACCGACTTTGCGGCTCTATATCTCGCGTGCCTTTTGGGCTAGAGACTCGTTTCTGGTGTTGGTGCAGAGCCCAAGTCCTCCCCTACGAGCTCATTAAAGGGCGTGTGGCTCACACTTATAACCGGGACACAGTACCGGGAGAAGTGGACCTCGTCCCGGTGACCATTTAACATTGGAATCTCCATAGGGAAACTTTAACATGGGAAACGCCATAGGGAATGTGGACCGACTTTGCGGCCCTATATCTCCCGAATCCTTGGGGCTAGGGACTAGCTTTCACCACCCGCGTGGAGCCCCAAGTCTCCTCTACAAAGTGAGTGGCTTTAATTTTGTACGCCACGAAAGGCGGCTGCTCGGTACCGGGCCAAAGTGGACCTTCGCGGCCAAATCTTGACCTACTTTGGCCCCGCGTATCTCCGGTTCTCTTAGGGCCACACTAATAAGACTACCATCGTTCGAAAATGCACATGTAGGGCTATCTACCTAGGGAGTTTGGGGCAAATCGGTTACCATGACCCGGTCCAAATACGCCGGACCGCACTTTGTAACGGTGCCGTTCCGTGGCCAAGGCACCTAAAGATCCGCAGATAAGCTCGCTGAGCTCCCAGGACAATTGGCTCTTACCTCTACGAAGGGCAGGCTCCGCACTTGCACGGCCGAGGAGCGGCAAAACCAAAACCGACATGCCCCCACCCGATGCACCTTCCCGGGGTGACAAAAATTCGAGCCCGGGCTCATTCGAAAGCCAAGTATCTCTAGTTTATGTGTGCCAAAATGTGTCAGGATTGGAGCTACGGCGGGCCCGTGGCCGCGGAACAAAGTGCGCGGAACCGCATGAAAAATCGTCTAAGTGTCAAATGCATTGAAATCGCCTTAGGAAATTTCACCGACTTTGCGGCTCTATATCTCGCGTGCCTTTTGGGCTAGAGACTCGTTTCTGGTGTTGGTGCAGAGCCCAAGTCCTCCCCTACGAGCTCATTAAAGGGCGTGTGGCTCACACTTATAACCGGGACACAGTACCGGGAGAAGTGGACCTCGTCCCGGTGACCATTTAACATTGGAATCTCCATAGGGAAACTTTAACATGGGAAACGCCATAGGGAATGTGGACCGACTTTGCGGCCCTATATCTCCCGAATCCTTGGGGCTAGGGACTAGCTTTCACCACCCTCGTGGAGTCCCAAGTCTCCTCTACAAAGTGAGTGGCTTTAATTTTGTACGCCACGAAAGGCGGCTGCTCGGTACTGGGCCAAAGTTGACCTTCGCGGCCAAATCTTGACCTACTTTGGCCCCGCATATCTCCGGTTCTCTTAGGGCCACACTAATAAGACTACCATCTTTCGAAAGGGCACATATAGGGCTATCTACCCAGGGAGTTTGGGGCAAATCGGTTACCATGACCTACTTTGGCCCCGCGTATCTCCGGTTCTCTTGGGGCCACACTAATAAGACTACCATCGTTCGAAAGGGCACATGTAGGGCTATCTACCCAGGGAGTTTGGGGCAAATCGGTTACCATGACCCGGTCCAAATCCGCCGGACCGCACTTTGGAACGGTGTCGCTCCGCGGCCAAGGCACCTAGAGATCCGCGGATAGGCTCACGGAGCTCCAAGGACACTTGGCTCTTACCTCTAGGAAGGGCAGGCTCCGCACTTGCACGGCCGAGGAGCGGCAAAACCAAAACCGACATGCCCCCACCCGATGCACCTTCCCGGGGTGACAAAAATTCGAGCCCGGGCTCATTCGAAAGCCAAGTATCTCTAGTTTATGTGTGCCAAAATGTGTCAGGATTGGAGCTATGGCGGGCCCGTGGCCGCGGAACAAAGTGCGCGGAACCGCATGAAAAATCGTCTAAGTGTCAAATGCATTGAAATCGCCATAGGAAATTTCACCGACTTTGCGGCTCTATATCTCGCGTGCCTTTCGGGCTAGAGACTCGTTTCTGGTGTTGGTGCAGAGCCCACGTCCTCCCCTACGAGCTCACCAAAGGGCGTGTGGCTCACACTTATGGCCGGGTCACAGTACCGGGAGAAGTGGACCTCGTCCCGGTGAAAATTTAACATGGGAATCTCCATAGGGAACTTTCAGGAAAATGACTAAGTGTCGAATGCATTGAAATCGCCATAGGGAATTTCACCGACTTTGCGGCTCTATATCTCCCGAAAAAAGGGATAGAGACTCGGTTCTGGTGTTGCTGCAGAGCCCAAGTCCTCCCCTACGAGCTCACCAAAGGGCGTTTGGCTCACACTTATGGCCGGGACACAGTACCGGGAGAAGTGGACCTCGTCCCGGTGACCATTTAACATTGGAATCTCCATAGGGAAACTTTAACATGGGAAACGCCATAGGGAATGTGGACCGACTTTGCGGCCCTATATCTCCCGAATCCTTGGGGCTAGGGACTAGCTTTTACCACCCTCGTGGAGTCCCAAGTCTCCTCTACAAAGTGAGTGGCTTTAATTTTGTACGCCACGAAAGGCGGCTGCTCGGTACCGGGCCAAAGTGGACCTTCGCGGCCAAATCTTGACCTACTTTGGCCTTGCGTATCTCCGGTTCTCTTAGGGCCACACTAATAAGACTACCATCGTTCGAAAGGGCACATATAGGGCTATATACCCAGGGAGTTTGGGGCAAATCGTTTACCATGACCTACTTTGGCCCCGCGTATCCCCGGTTCTCTTGGGGCCACACTAATAAGACTACCATCGTTCGAAAGGGCACATGTAGGGCTATCTACCCAGGGAGTTTGGGGCAAATCGGTTACCATGACCCGGTCCAATTCCGCCTGACCGCACTTTGGAACAGTGCCGCTCCGCGGCCAAGGCACCTGGAATTCCGCGGATAGGCTCGCGGAGCTCCAAGGACACTTGGCTCTTACCTCTAGGAAGGGCAGGCTCCGCACTTGCACGGCCGAGGAGCGGCAAAACCAAAACCGACATGCCCCCACCCGATGCACCTTCCCGGGGTGACAAAAATTCGAGCCTGGGCTCATTCGAAAGCCAAGTATCTCTAGTTTATGTGTGCCAAAATGTGTCAGGATTGGAGCTACGGCGGGCCCGTGGCCGCGGAACAAAGTGCGCGGAAACCGCATGAAAAATCGTCTAAGTGTCAAATGCATTGAAATCGCCATAGGAAATTTCACCGACTTTGCGGCTCTATATCTCGCGTGCCTTTCGTGCTAGAGACTCGTTTCTGGTGTTGGTGCAGAGCCCAAGTCCTCCCCTACGAGCTCACCAAAGGGCGTGTGGCTCACACTTATGGCCGGGACACAGTACCGGGAGAAGTGGACCTCGTCCCGGTGACCATTTAACATTGGAATCTCCATAGGGAAATTTTAACATGGGAAACGCCGTAGGGAATGTGGACCGACTTTGCGGCCCTATATCTCCCGAACCCTTGGGGCTAGAGACTAGCTTTCACCACTCGCGTGGAGCCCCAAGTCTCCTCTACAAAGTGAGTGGCTTTAATTTTGTACGTCACGAAAGGCGGCTGCTCGGTACCGGGCCAAAGTGGACCTTCGCGGCCAAATCTTGACCTACTTTGGCCCCGCGTATCTCCGGTTCTCTTAGGGCAACACTAATAAGACTACCATCTTTCGAAAGGGCACATATAGGGCTATCTACCCAAAGAGTTTGGGGCAAATAGGTTACCATGACCTACTTTGGCCCCGCGTATCTCCGGTTCTCTTAGGGCCACACTAATAAGACTACCATCGTTCGAAAGGGCACATGTAGGGCTATCTACCCAGGGAGTTTGGGGCAAATCGGTTACCATGACCCGGTCCAAATCCGCCGGACCGCACTTTGAAACGATGCCGCTCCGCGGCCAAGGCACCTAGAGTTCCGCGGATAGGCTCGCGGAGCTCCCAGGACACTTGGCTCTTACCTCTAGGAAGGGCAGGCTCCGCACTTGCACGGCCGAGGAGCGGCAAAACCAAAACCGACATGCCCCCACCCGATGCACCTTCCCGGGGTGACAAAAATTCGAGCCCGGGCTCATTCGAAAGCCAAGTATCTCTAGTTTATGTGTGCCAAAATGTGTCAGGATTGGAGCTACGGCGGGCCCGTGGCCGCGGAACAAAGTGCGCGGAACCGCATGAAAAATCGTCTAAGTGTCAAATGCATTGAAATCGCCATAGGAAATTTCACCTACTTTGCGGCTCTATATCTCGCGTGCCTTTTGGGCTAGAGACTCGTTTCTGGTGTTGGTGCCGAGCACAAGTCCTCCTCTACGAGCTCACCAAAGGGCGTGTGGCTCACACTTATGGCCGGGTCACAGTACCGGGAGAAGTGGACCTCGTCCCGGTGAAAATTTAACATAGGAATCTCCATAGGGAACTTTCAGGAAAATGACTAAGTGTCGAATGCATTGAAATCGCCATAGGGAATTTCACCGACTTTGCGGCTCTATATCTCCCGAAAAAAGGGATAGAGACTCGGTTCTGGTGTTGCTGCAGAGCCCAAGTCCTTCGAAAGCCAAGTATCTCTAGTTTATGTGTGCCAAAATGTGTCAGGATTGGAGCTACGGCGGGCCCGTGGCCGCGGAACAAAGTGCGCGGAACCGCATGAAAAATCATCTAAGTGTCAAATGCATTGAAATCGCCTTAGGAAATTTCACCGACTTTGCGGCTCTATATCTCGCGTGCCTTTTGGGCTAGAGACTCGTTTCTGGTGTTGGTGCAGAGCCCAAGTCCTCCCCTACGAGCTCATTAAAGGGCGTGTGGCTCACACTTATAACCGGGACACAGTACCGGGAGAAGTGGACCTCGTCCCGGTGACCATTTAACATTGGAATCTCCATAGGGAAACTTTAACATTGGAAACGCCATAGGGAATGTGGACCGACTTTGCGGCCCTATATCTCCCGAATCCTTGGGGCTAGAGACTAGCTTTCACCACCCGCGTGGAGCCCCAAGTCTCCTCTACAAAGTGAGTGGCTTTAATTTTGTACGCCACGAAAGGCGGCTGCTCGGTACCGGGCCAAAGTGGACCTTCGCGGCCAAATCTTGACCTACTTTGGCCCCGCGTATCTCCGGTTCTCTTAGGGCCACACTAATAAGACTACCATCGTTCGAAAATGCACATGTAGGGCTATCTACCTAGGGAGTTTGGGGCAAATCGGTTACCATGACCCGGTCCAAATACGCCGGACCGCACTTTGTAACGGTGCCGTTCCGTGGCCAAGGCACCTAAAGATCCGCAGATAGGCTCGCTGAGCTCCCAGGACAATTGGCTCTTACCTCTACGAAGGGCAGGCTCCGCACTTGCACGGCCGAGGAGCGGCAAAACCAAAACCGACATGCCCCCACCCGATGCACCTTCCCGGGGTGACAAAAATTCGAGCCCGGGCTCATTCGAAAGCCAAGTATCTCTAGTTTATGTGTGCCAAAATGTGTCAGGATTGGAGCTACGGCGGGCCCGTGGCCGCGGAACAAAGTGCGCGGAACCGCATGAAAAATCGTCTAAGTGTCAAATGCATTGAAATCGCCTTAGGAAATTTCACCGACTTTGCGGCTCTATATCTCGCGTGCCTTTTGGGCTAGAGACTCGTTTCTGGTGTTGGTGCAGAGCCCAAGTCCTCCCCTACGAGCTTATTAAAGGGCGTGTGGCTCACACTTATAACCGGGACACAGTACCGGGAGAAGTGGACCTCGTCCCGGTGACCATTTAACATTGGAATCTCCATAGGGAAACTTTAACATGGGAAACGCCATAGGGAATGTGGACCGACTTTGCGGCCCTATATCTCCCGAATCCTTGGGGCTAGGGACTAGCTTTCACCACCCTCGTGGAGTCCCAAGTCTCCTCTACAAAGTGAGTGGCTTTAATTTTGTACGCCACGAAAGGCGGCTGCTCGGTACTGGGCCAAAGTTGACCTTCGCGGCCAAATCTTGACCTACTTTGGCCCCGCATATCTCCGGTTCTCTTAGGGCCACACTAATAAGACTACCATCTTTCGAAAGGGCACATATAGGGCTATCTACCCAGGGAGTTTGGGGCAAATCGGTTACCATGACCTACTTTGGCCCCGCGTATCTCCGGTTCTCTTGGGGCCACACTAATAAGACTACCATCGTTCGAAAGGGCACATGTAGGGCTATCTACCCAGGGAGTTTGGGGCAAATCGGTTACCATGACCCGGTCCAAATCCGCCGGACCGCACTTTGGAACGGTGTCGCTCCGCGGCCAAGGCACCTAGAGATCCGCGGATAGGCTCACGGAGCTCCAAGGACACTTGGCTCTTACCTCTAGGAAGGGCAGGCTCCGCACTTGCACGGCCGAGGAGCGGCAAAACCAAAACCGACATGCCCCCACCCGATGCACCTTCCCGGGGTGACAAAAATTCGAGCCCGGGCTCATTCGAAAGCCAAGTATCTCTAGTTTATGTGTGCCAAAATGTGTCAGGATTGGAGCTATGGCGGGCCCGGGGCCGCGGAACAAAGTGCGCGGAACCGCATGAAAAATCGTCTAAGTGTCAAATGCATTGAAATCGCCATAGGAAATTTCACCGACTTTGCGGCTCTATATCTCGCGTGCCTTTCGTGCTAGAGACTCGTTTCTGGTGTTGGTGCAGAGCCCATTGCCTCCCCTACGAGCTCAGCAAAGGGCGTGTGGCTCACACTTTTGGCCGGGTCACAGCACCGGGAGAAGTGGACCTCGTCCCGGTGAAAATTTAACATGGGAATCTCCATAGGGAACTTTCAGGAAAATGACTAAGTGTCGAATGCATTGAAATCGCCATAGGGAATTTCACCGACTTTGCGGCTCTATATCTCCCGAAAAAAGGGATAGAGACTCGGTTCTGGTGTTGCTGCAGAGCCCAAGTCCTTCGAAAGCCAAGTATCTCTAGTTTATGTGTGCCAAAATGTGTCAGGATTGGAGCTACGGCGGGCCCGTGGCCGCGGAACAAAGTGCGCGGAACCGCATGAAAAATCGTCTAAGTGTCAAATGCATTGAAATCGCCTTAGGAAATTTCACCGACTTTGCGGCTCTATATCTCGCGTGCCTTTTGGGCTAGAGACTCGTTTCTGGTGTTGGTGCAGAGCCCAAGTCCTCCCCTACGAGCTCATTAAAGGGCGTGTGGCTCACACTTATAACCGGGACACAGTACCGGGAGAAGTGGACCTCGTCCCGGTAACCATTTAACATTGGAATCTCCATAGGGAAACTTTAACATGGGAAACGCCATAGGGAATGTGGACCGACTTTGCGGCCCTATATCTCCCGAATCCTTGGGGCTAGGGACTAGCTTTCACCACCCTCGTGGAGTCCCAAGTCTCCTCTACAAAGTGAGTGGCTTTAATTTTGTACGCCACGAAAGGCGGCTGCTCGGTACTGGGCCAAAGTTGACCTTCGCGGCCAAATCTTGACCTACTTTGGCCCCGCGTATCTCCGGTTCTCTTAGGGCCACACTAATAAGACTACCATCTTTCGAAAGGGCACATATAGGGCTATCTACCCAGGGAGTTTGGGGCAAATCGGTTACCATGACCTACTTTGGCCCCGCGTATCTCCGGTTCTCTTGGGGCCACACTAATAAGACTACCATCGTTCGAAAGGGCACATGTAGGGCTATCTACCCAGGGAGTTTGGGGCAAATCGGTTACCATGACCCGGTCCAAATCCGCCGGACCGCACTTTGGAACGGTGTCGCTCCGCGGCCAAGGCACCTAGAGATCCGCGGATAGGCTCACGGAGCTCCAAGGACACTTGGCTCTTACCTCTAGGAAGGGCAGGCTCCGCACTTGCACGGCCGAGGAGCGGCAAAACCAAAACCGACATGCCCCCACCCGATGCACCTTCCCGGGGTGACAAAAATTCGAGCCCGGGCTCATTCGAAAGCCAAGTATCTCTAGTTTATGTGTGCCAAAATGTGTCAGGATTGGAGCTATTGCGGGCCCGTGGCCGCGGAACAAAGTGCGCGGAACCGCATGAAAAATCGTCTAAGTGTCAAATGCATTGAAATCGCCATAGGAAATTTCACCGACTTTGCGGCTCTATATCTCGCGTGCCTTTCGGGCTAGAGACTCGTTTCTGGTGTTGGTGCAGAGCCCACGTCCTCCCCTACGAGCTCACCAAAGGGCGTGTGGCTCACACTTATGGCCGGGTCACAGTACCGGGAGAAGTGGACCTCGTCCCGGTGAAAATTTAACATGGGAATCTCCATAGGGAACTTTCAGGAAAATGACTAAGTGTCGAATGCATTGAAATCGCCATAGGGAATTTCACCGACTTTGCGGCTCTATATCTCCCGAAAAAAGGGATAGAGACTCGGTTCTGGTGTTGCTGCAGAGCCCAAGTCCTCCCCTACGAGCTCACCAAAGGGCGTTTGGCTCACACTTATGGCCGGGACACAGTACCGGGAGAAGTGGACCTCGTCCCGGTGACCATTTAACATTGGAATCTCCATAGGGAAACTTTAACATGGGAAACGCCATAGGGAATGTGGACCGACTTTGCGGCCCTATATCTCCCGAATCCTTGGGGCTAGGGACTAGCTTTTACCACCCTCGTGGAGTCCCAAGTCTCCTCTACAAAGTGAGTGGCTTTAATTTTGTACGCCACGAAAGGCGGCTGCTCGGTACCGGGCCAAAGTGGACCTTCGCGGCCAAATCTTGACCTACTTTGGCCTTGCGTATCTCCGGTTCTCTTAGGGCCACACTAATAAGACTACCATCGTTCGAAAGGGCACATATAGGGCTATATACCCAGGGAGTTTGGGGCAAATCGTTTACCATGACCTACTTTGGCCCCGCGTATCCCCGGTTCTCTTGGGGCCACACTAATAAGACTACCATCGTTCGAAAGGGCACATGTAGGGCTATCTACCCAGGGAGTTTGGGGCAAATCGGTTACCATGACCCGGTCCAATTCCGCCTGACCGCACTTTGGAACAGTGCCGCTCCGCGGCCAAGGCACCTGGAATTCCGCGGATAGGCTCGCGGAGCTCCAAGGACACTTGGCTCTTACCTCTAGGAAGGGCAGGCTCCGCACTTGCACGGCCGAGGAGCGGCAAAACCAAAACCGACATGCCCCCACCCGATGCACCTTCCCGGGGTGACAAAAATTCGAGCCTGGGCTCATTCGAAAGCCAAGTATCTCTAGTTTATGTGTGCCAAAATGTGTCAGGATTGGAGCTACGGCGGGCCCGTGGCCGCGGAACAAAGTGCGCGGAACCGCATGAAAAATCGTCTGAGTGTCAAATGCATTGAAATCGCCATAGGAAATTTCACCGACTTTGCGGCTCTATATCTCGCGTGCCTTTCGGGCTAGAGACTCGTTTCTGGTGTTGGTGCAGAGCCCAAGTCCTCCCCTACGAGCTCACCAAAGGGCGTGTGGCTCACACTTATGGCCGGGACACAGTACCGGGAGAAGTGGACCTCGTCCCGGTGACCATTTAACATTGGAATCTCCATAGGGAAATTTTAACATGGGAAACGCCGTAGGGAATGTGGACCGACTTTGCGGCCCTATATCTCCCGAACCCTTGGGGCTAGAGACTAGCTTTCACCACTCGCGTGGAGCCCCAAGTCTCCTCTACAAAGTGAGTGGCTTTAATTTTGTACGTCACGAAAGGCGGCTGCTCGGTACCGGGCCAAAGTGGACCTTCGCGGCCAAATCTTGACCTACTTTGGCCCCGCGTATCTCCGGTTCTCTTAGGGCAACACTAATAAGACTACCATCTTTCGAAAGGGCACATATAGGGCTATCTACCCAAAGAGTTTGGGGCAAATAGGTTACCATGACCTACTTTGGCCCCGCGTATCTCCGGTTCTCTTGGGGCCACACTAATAAGACTACCATCGTTCGAAAGGGCACATGTAGGGCTATCTACCCAGGGAGTTTGGGGCAAATCGGTTACCATGACCCGGTCCAAATCCGCCGGACCGCACTTTGAAACGATGCCGCTCCGCGGCCAAGGCACCTAGAGTTCCGCGGATAGGCTCGCGGAGCTCCCAGGACACTTGGCTCTTACCTCTAGGAAGGGCAGGCTCCGCACTTGCACGGCCGAGGAGCGGCAAAACCAAAACCGACATGCCCCCACCCGATGCACCTTCCCGGGGTGACAAAAATTCGAGCCCGGGCTCATTCGAAAGCCAAGTATCTCTAGTTTATGTGTGCCAAAATGTGTCAGGATTGGAGCTACGGCGGGCCCGTGGCCGCGGAACAAAGTGCGCGGAACCGCATGAAAAATCGTCTAAGTGTCAAATGCATTGAAATCGCCATAGGAAATTTCACCGACTTTGCGGCTCTATATCTCGCGTGCCTTTTGGGCTAGAGACTCGTTTCTGGTGTTGGTGCCGAGCACAAGTCCTCCTCTACGAGCTCACCAAAGGGCGTGTGGCTCACACTTATGGCCGGGTCACAGTACCGGGAGAAGTGGACCTCGTCCCGGTGAAAATTTAACATAGGAATCTCCATAGGGAACTTTCAGGAAAATGACTAAGTGTCGAATGCATTGAAATCGCCATAGGGAATTTCACCGACTTTGCGGCTCTATATCTCCCGAAAAAAGGGATAGAGACTCGGTTCTGGTGTTGCTGCAGAGCCCAAGTCCTTCGAAAGCCAAGTATCTCTAGTTTATGTGTGCCAAAATGTGTCAGGATTGGAGCTACGGCGGGCCCGTGGCCGCGGAACAAAGTGCGCGGAACCGCATGAAAAATCATCTAAGTGTCAAATGCATTGAAATCGCCTTAGGAAATTTCACCGACTTTGCGGCTCTATATCTCGCGTGCCTTTTGGGCTAGAGACTCGTTTCTGGTGTTGGTGCAGAGCCCAAGTCCTCCCCTACGAGCTCATTAAAGGGCGTGTGGCTCACACTTATAACCGGGACACAGTACCGGGAGAAGTGGACCTCGTCCCGGTGACCATTTAACATTGGAATCTCCATAGGGAAACTTTAACATTGGAAACGCCATAGGGAATGTGGACCGACTTTGCGGCCCTATATCTCCCGAATCCTTGGGGCTAGAGACTAGCTTTCACCACCCGCGTGGAGCCCCAAGTCTCCTCTACAAAGTGAGTGGCTTTAATTTTGTACGCCACGAAAGGCGGCTGCTCGGTACCGGGCCAAATTGGACCTTCGCGGCCAAATCTTGACCTACTTTGGCCCCGCGTATCTCCGGTTCTCTTAGGGCCACACTAATAAGACTACCATCGTTCGAAAATGCACATGTAGGGCTATCTACCTAGGGAGTTTGGGGCAAATCGGTTACCATGACCCGGTCCAAATACGCCGGACCGCACTTTGTAACGGTGCCGTTCCGTGGCCAAGGCACCTAAAGATCCGCAGATAGGCTCGCTGAGCTCCCAGGACAATTGGCTCTTACCTCTACGAAGGGCAGGCTCCGCACTTGCACGGCCGAGGAGCGGCAAAACCAAAACCGACATGCCCCCACCCGATGCACCTTCCCGGGGTGACAAAAATTCGAGCCCGGGCTCATTCGAAAGCCAAGTATCTCTAGTTTATGTGTGCCAAAATGTGTCAGGATTGGAGCTACGGCGGGCCCGTGGCCGCGGAACAAAGTGCGCGGAACCGCATGAAAAAATCGTCTAAGTGTCAAATGCATTGAAATCGCCTTAGGAAATTTCACCGACTTTGCGGCTCTATATCTCGCGTGCCTTTTGGGCTAGAGACTCGTTTCTGGTGTTGGTGCAGAGCCCAAGTCCTCCCCTACGAGCTTATTAAAGGGCGTGTGGCTCACACTTATAACCGGGACACAGTACCGGGAGAAGTGGACCTCGTCCCGGTGACCATTTAACATTGGAATCTCCATAGGGAAACTTTAACATGGGAAACGCCATAGGGAATGTGGACCGACTTTGCGGCCCTATATCTCCCGAATCCTTGGGGCTAGGGACTAGCTTTCACCACCCTCGTGGAGTCCCAAGTCTCCTCTACAAAGTGAGTGGCTTTAATTTTGTACGCCACGAAAGGCGGCTGCTCGGTACTGGGCCAAAGTTGACCTTCGCGGCCAAATCTTGACCTACTTTGGCCCCGCATATCTCCGGTTCTCTTAGGGCCACACTAATAAGACTACCATCTTTCGAAAGGGCACATATAGGGCTATCTACCCAGGGAGTTTGGGGCAAATCGGTTACCATGACCTACTTTGGCCCCGCGTATCTCCGGTTCTCTTGGGGCCACACTAATAAGACTACCATCGTTCGAAAGGGCACATGTAGGGCTATCTACCCAGGGAGTTTGGGGCAAATCGGTTACCATGACCCGGTCCAAATCCGCCGGACCGCACTTTGGAACGGTGTCGCTCCGCGGCCAAGGCACCTAGAGATCCGCGGATAGGCTCACGGAGCTCCAAGGACACTTGGCTCTTACCTCTAGGAAGGGCAGGCTCCGCACTTGCACGGCCGAGGAGCGGCAAAACCAAAACCGACATGCCCCCACCCGATGCACCTTCCCGGGGTGACAAAAATTCGAGCCCGGGCTCATTCGAAAGCCAAGTATCTCTAGTTTATGTGTGCCAAAATGTGTCAGGATTGGAGCTATGGCGGGCCCGTGGCCGCGGAACAAAGTGCGCGGAACCGCATGAAAAATCGTCTAAGTGTCAAATGCATTGAAATCGCCATAGGAAATTTCACCGACTTTGCGGCTCTATATCTCGCGTGCCTTTCGTGCTAGAGACTCGTTTCTGGTGTTGGTGCAGAGCCCATTGCCTCCCCTACGAGCTCAGCAAAGGGCGTGTGGCTCACACTTTTGGCCGGGTCACAGCACCGGGAGAAGTGGACCTCGTCCCGGTGAAAATTTAACATGGGAATCTCCATAGGGAACTTTCAGGAAAATGACTAAGTGTCGAATGCATTGAAATCGCCATAGGGAATTTCACCGACTTTGCGGCTCTATATCTCCCGAAAAAAGGGATAGAGACTCGGTTCTGGTGTTGCTGCAGAGCCCAAGTCCTTCGAAAGCCAAGTATCTCTAGTTTATGTGTGCCAAAATGTGTCAGGATTGGAGCTACGGCGGGCCCGTGGCCGCGGAACAAAGTGCGCGGAACCGCATGAAAAATCGTCTAAGTGTCAAATGCATTGAAATCGCCTTAGGAAATTTCACCGACTTTGCGGCTCTATATCTCGCGTGCCTTTGGGCTAGAGACTCGTTTCTGGTGTTGGTGCAGAGCCCAAGTCCTCCCCTACGAGCTCATTAAAGGGCGTGTGGCTCACACTTATAACCGGGACACAGTACCGGGAGAAGTGGACCTCGTCCCGGTGACCATTTAACATTGGAATCTCCATAGGGAAACTTTAACATGGGAAACGCCATAGGGAATGTGGACCGACTTTGCGGCCCTATATCTCCCGAATCCTTGGGGCTAGGGACTAGCTTTCACCACCCTCGTGGAGTCCCAAGTCTCCTCTACAAAGTGAGTGGCTTTAATTTTGTACGCCACGAAAGGCGGCTGCTCGGTACTGGGCCAAAGTTGACCTTCGCGGCCAAATCTTGACCTACTTTGGCCCCGCGTATCTCCGGTTCTCTTAGGGCCACACTAATAAGACTACCATCTTTCGAAAGGGCACATATAGGGCTATCTACCCAGGGAGTTTGGGGCAAATCGGTTACCATGACCTACTTTGGCCCCGCGTATCTCCGGTTCTCTTGGGGCCACACTAATAAGACTACCATCGTTCGAAAGGGCACATGTAGGGCTATCTACCCAGGGAGTTTGGGGCAAATCGGTTACCATGACCCGGTCCAAATCCGCCGGACCGCACTTTGGAACGGTGCCGCTCCGCGGCCAAGGCACCTAGAGATCCGCGGATAGGCTCACGGAGCTCCAAGGACACTTGGCTCTTACCTCTAGGAAGGGCAGGCTCCGCACCTACACGGCCGAGGAGCGGCAAAACCAAAACCGACATGCCCCCACCCGATGCACCTTCCCGGGGTGACAAAAATTCGAGCCCGGGCTCATTCGAAAGCCAAGTATCTCTAGTTTATGTGTGCCAAAATGTGTCAGGATTGGAGCTACGGCGGGCCCGTGGCCGCGGAACAAAGTGCGCGGAACCGCATGAAAAATCGTCTAAGTGTCAAATGCATTGAAATCGCCATAGGAAATTTCACCGACTTTGCGGCTCTATATCTCGCGTGCCTTTCGTGCTAGAGACTCGTTTCTGGTGTTGGTGCAGAGCCCATGTCCTCCCCTACGAGCTCACCAAAGGGCGTGTGGCTCACACTTTTGGCCGGGTCACAGCACCGGGAGAAGTGGACCTCGTCCCGGTGAAAATTTAACATGGGAATCTCCATAGGGAACTTTCAGGAAAATGACTAAGTGTCGAATGCATTGAAATCGCCATAGGGAATTTCACCGACTTTGCGGCTCTATATCTCCCGAAAAAAGGGATAGAGACTCGGTTCTGGTGTTGCTGCAGAGCCCAAGTCCTTCGAAAGCCAAGTATCTCTAGTTTATGTGTGCCAAAATGTGTCAGGATTGGAGCTACGGCGGGCCCGTGGCCGCGGAACAAAGTGCGCGGAACCGCATGAAAAATCGTCTAAGTGTCAAATGCATTGAAATCGCCTTAGGAAATTTCACCGACTTTGCGGCTCTATATCTCGCGTGCCTTTTGGGCTAGAGACTCGTTTCTGGTGTTGGTGCAGAGCCCAAGTCCTCCCCTACGAGCTCATTAAAGGGCGTGTGGCTCACACTTATAACCGGGACACAGTACCGGGAGAAGTGGACCTCGTCCCGGTGACCATTTAACATTGGAATCTCCATAGGGAAACTTTAACATGGGAAACGCCATAGGGAATGTGGACCGACTTTGCGGCCCTATATCTCCCGAATCCTTGGGGCTAAGGACTAGCTTTCACCACCCTCGTGGAGTCCCAAGTCTCCTCTACAAAGTGAGTGGCTTTAATTTTGTACGCCACGAAAGGCGGCTGCTCGGTACTGGGCCAAAGTGGACCTTCGCGGCCAAATCTTGACCTACTTTGGCCCCGCATATCTCCGGTTCTCTTAGGGCCACACTAATAAGACTACCATCTTTCGAAAGGGCACATATAGGGCTATCTACCCAGGGAGTTTGGGGCAAATCGTTTACCATGACCTACTTTGGCCCCGCGTATCCCCGGTTCTCTTGGGGCCACACTAATAAGACTACCATCGTTCGAAAGGGCACATGTAGGGCTATCTACCCAGGGAGTTTGGGGCAAATCGGTTACCATGACCCGGTCCAATTCCGCCTGACCGCACTTTGGAACAGTGCCGCTCCGCGGCCAAGGCACCTGGAATTCCGCGGATAGGCTCGCGGAGCTCCAAGGACACTTGGCTCTTACCTCTAGGAAGGGCAGGCTCCGCACTTGCACGGCCGAGGAGCGGCAAAACCAAAACCGACATGCCCCCACCCGATGCACCTTCCCGGGGTGACAAAAATTCGAGCCTGGGCTCATTCGAAAGCCAAGTATCTCTAGTTTATGTGTGCCAAAATGTGTCAGGATTGGAGCTACGGCGGGCCCGTGGCCGCGGAACAAAGTGCGCGGAACCGCATGAAAAATCGTCTAAGTGTCAAATGCATTGAAATCGCCATAGGAAATTTCACCGACTTTGCGGCTCTATATCTCGCGTGCCTTTCGGGCTAGAGACTCGTTTCTGGTGTTGGTGCAGAGCCCAAGTCCTCCCCTACGAGATCACCAAAGGGCGTGTGGCTCACACTTATGGCCGGGACACAGTACCGGGAGAAGTGGACCTCGTCCCGGTGACCATTTAACATTGGAATCTCCATAGGGAAATTTTAACATGGGAAACGCCGTAGGGAATGTGGACCGACTTTGCGGCCCTATATCTCCCGAACCCTTGGGGCTAGAGACTAGCTTTCACCACTCGCGTGGAGCCCCAAGTCTCCTCTACAAAGTGAGTGGCTTTAATTTTGTACGTCACGAAAGGCGGCTGCTCGGTACCGGGCCAAAGTGGACCTTCGCGGCCAAATCTTGACCTACTTTGGCCCCGCGTATCTCCGGTTCTCTTAGGGCAACACTAATAAGACTACCATCTTTCGAAAGGGCACATATAGGGCTATCTACCCAAAGAGTTTGGGGCAAATAGGTTACCATGACCTACTTTGGCCCCGCGTATCTCCGGTTCTCTTAGGGCCACACTAATAAGACTACCATCGTTTGAAAGGGCACATATAGGGCTATCTACCCAGGGAGTTTGGGGCAAATCGGTTACCATGACCCGGTCCAAATCCGCCGGACCGCACTTTGAAACGATGCCGCTCCGCGGCCAAGGCACCTAGAGTTCCGCGGATAGGCTCGCGGAGCTCCCAGGACACTTGGCTCTTACCTCTAGGAAGGGCAGGCTCCGCACTTGCACGGCCGAGGAGCGGCAAAACCAAAACCGACATGCCCCCACCCGATGCACCTTCCCGGGGTGACAAAAATTCGAGCCCGGGCTCATTCGAAAGCCAAGTATCTCTAGTTTATGTGTGCCAAAATGTGTCAGGATTGGAGCTACGGCGGGCCCGTGGCCGCGGAACAAAGTGCGCGGAACCGCATGAAAAATCGTCTAAGTGTCAAATGCATTGAAATCGCCATAGGAAATTTCACCGACTTTGCGGCTCTATATCTCGCGTGCCTTTTGGGCTAGAGACTCGTTTCTGGTGTTGGTGCCGAGCACAAGTCCTCCTCTACGAGCTCACCAAAGGGCGTGTGGCTCACACTTATGGCCGGGTCACAGTACCGGGAGAAGTGGACCTCGTCCCGGTGAAAATTTAACATAGGAATCTCCATAGGGAACTTTCAGGAAAATGACTAAGTGTCGAATGCATTGAAATCGCCATAGGGAATTTCACCGACTTTGCGGCTCTATATCTCCCGAAAAAAGGGATAGAGACTCGGTTCTGGTGTTGCTGCAGAGCCCAAGTCCTTCGAAAGCCAAGTATCTCTAGTTTATGTGTGCCAAAATGTGTCAGGATTGGAGCTACGGCGGGCCCGTGGCCGCGGAACAAAGTGCGCGGAACCGCATGAAAAATCATCTAAGTGTCAAATGCATTGAAATCGCCTTAGGAAATTTCACCGACTTTGCGGCTCTATATCTCGCGTGCCTTTTGGGCTAGAGACTCGTTTCTGGTGTTGGTGCAGAGCCCAAGTCCTCCCCTACGAGCTCATTAAAGGGCGTGTGGCTCACACTTATAACCGGGACACAGTACCGGGAGAAGTGGACCTCGTCCCGGTGACCATTTAACATTGGAATCTCCATAGGGAAACTTTAACATGGGAAACGCCATAGGGAATGTGGACCGACTTTGCGGCCCTATATCTCCCGAATCCTTGGGGCTAGAGACTAGCTTTCACCACCCGCGTGGAGCCCCAAGTCTCCTCTACAAAGTGAGTGGCTTTAATTTTGTACGCCACGAAAGGCGGCTGCTCGGTACCGGGCCAAAGTGGACCTTCGCGGCCAAATCTTGACCTACTTTGGCCCCGCGTATCTCCGGTTCTCTTAGGGCCACACTAATAAGACTACCATCGTTCGAAAATGCACATGTAGGGCTATCTACCTAGGGAGTTTGGGGCAAATCGGTTACCATGACCCGGTCCAAATACGCCGGACCGCACTTTGTAACGGTGCCGTTCCGTGGCCAAGGCACCTAAAGATCCGCAGATAGGCTCGCTGAGCTCCCAGGACAATTGGCTCTTACCTCTACGAAGGGCAGGCTCCGCACTTGCACGGCCGAGGAGCGGCAAAACCAAAACCGACATGCCCCCACCCGATGCACCTTCCCGGGGTGACAAAAATTCGAGCCCGGGCTCATTCGAAAGCCAAGTATCTCTAGTTTATGTGTGCCAAAATGTGTCAGGATTGGAGCTACGGCGGGCCCGTGGCCGCGGAACAAAGTGCGCGGAACCGCATGAAAAATCGTCTAAGTGTCAAATGCATTGAAATCGCCTTAGGAAATTTCACCGACTTTGCGGCTCTATATCTCGCGTGCCTTTTGGGCTAGAGACTCGTTTCTGGTGTTGGTGCAGAGCCCAAGTCCTCCCCTACGAGCTCATTAAAGGGCGTGTGGCTCACACTTATAACCGGGACACAGTACCGGGAGAAGTGGACCTCGTCCCGGTGACCATTTAACATTGGAATCTCCATAGGGAAACTTTAACATGGGAAACGCCATAGGGAATGTGGACCGACTTTGCGGCCCTATATCTCCCGAATCCTTGGGGCTAGGGACTAGCTTTCACCACCCTCGTGGAGTCCCAAGTCTCCTCTACAAAGTGAGTGGCTTTAATTTTGTACGCCACGAAAGGCGGCTGCTCGGTACTGGGCCAAAGTTGACCTTCGCGGCCAAATCTTGACCTACTTTGGCCCCGCATATCTCCGGTTCTCTTAGGGCCACACTAATAAGACTACCATCTTTCGAAAGGGCACATATAGGGCTATCTACCCAGGGAGTTTGGGGCAAATCGGTTACCATGACCTACTTTGGCCCCGCGTATCTCCGGTTCTCTTGGGGCCACACTAATAAGACTACCATCGTTCGAAAGGGCACATGTAGGGCTATCTACCCAGGGAGTTTGGGGCAAATCGGTTACCATGACCCGGTCCAAATCCGCCGGACCGCACTTTGGAACGGTGTCGCTCCGCGGCCAAGGCACCTAGAGATCCGCGGATAGGCTCACGGAGCTCCAAGGACACTTGGCTCTTACCTCTAGGAAGGGCAGGCTCCGCACTTGCACGGCCGAGGAGCGGCAAAACCAAAACCGACATGCCCCCACCCGATGCACCTTCCCGGGGTGACAAAAATTCGAGCCCGGGCTCATTCGAAAGCCAAGTATCTCTAGTTTATGTGTGCCAAAATGTGTCAGGATTGGAGCTATGGCGGGCCCGTGGCCGCGGAACAAAGTGCGCGGAACCGCATGAAAAATCGTCTAAGTGTCAAATGCATTGAAATCGCCATAGGAAATTTCACCGACTTTGCGGCTCTATATCTCGCGTGCCTTTCGTGCTAGAGACTCGTTTCTGGTGTTGGTGCAGAGCCCATTGCCTCCCCTACGAGCTCACCAAAGGCGTGTGGCTCACACTTTTGGCCGGGTCACAGCACCGGGAGAAGTGGACCTCGTCCCGGTGAAAATTTAACATGGGAATCTCCATAGGGAACTTTCAGGAAAATGACTAAGTGTCGAATGCATTGAAATCGCCATAGGGAATTTCACCGACTTTGCGGCTCTATATCTCCCGAAAAAAGGGATAGAGACTCGGTTCTGATGTTGCTGCAGAGCCCAAGTCCTCCCCTACGAGCTCACCAAAGGGCGTGTGGCTCACACTTATGGCCGGGACACAGTACCGGGAGAAGTGGACCTCGTCCCGGTGACCATTTAACATTGGAATCTCCATAGGGAAACTTTAACATGGGAAACGCCATAGGGAATGTGGACCGACTTTGCGGCCCTATATCTCCCGAACCCTTGGGGCTAGAGACTAGCTTTCACCACCCGCGTGGAGCCCCAAGTCTCCTCTACAAAGTGAGTGGCTTTAATTTTTTACGCCACGAAAGGCGGCTGCTCGGTACCGGGCCAAAGTGGACCTTCGCGGCCAAATCTTGACCTACTTTGGCCCCGCGTATCTCCGGTTCTCTTAGGGCCACACTAATAAGACTACCATCGTTCGAAAATGCACATGTAGGGCTATCTACCTAGGGAGTTTGGGGCAAATCGGTTACCATGACCCGGTCCAAATACGCCGGACCGCACTTTGTAACGGTGCCGTTCCGTGGCCAAGGCACCTAAAGATCCGAAGATAGGCTCGATGAGCTCCCAGGACAATTGGCTCTTACCTCTACGAAGGGCAGGCTCCGCACTTGCACGGCCGAGGAGCGGCAAAACCAAAACCGACATGCCCCCACCCGATGCACCTTCCCGGGGTGACAAAAATTCGAGCCCGGGCTCATTCGAAAGCCAAGTATCTCTAGTTTATGTGTGCCAAAATGTGTCAGGATTGGAGCTACGGCGGGCCCGTGGCCGCGGAACAAAGTGCGCGGAACCGCATGAAAAATCGTCTAAGTGTCAAATGCATTGAAATCGCCATAGGAAATTTCACCGACTTTGCGGCTCTATATCTCGCGTGCCTTTCGGGCTAGAGACTCGTTTCTGGTGTTGGTGCAGAGCCCACGTCCTCCCCTACGAGCTCACCAAAGGGCGTGTGGCTCACACTTATGGCCGGGTCACAGTACCGGGAGAAGTGGACCTCGTCCCGGTGAAAATTTAACATGGGAATCTCCATAGGGAACTTTCAGGAAAATGACTAAGTGTCGAATGCATTGAAATCGCCATAGGGAATTTCACCGACTTTGCGGCTCTATATCTCCCGAAAAAAGGGATAGAGACTCGGTTCTGGTGTTGCTGCAGAGCACAAGTCCTCCCCTACGAGCTCACCAAAGGGCGTTTGGCTCACACTTATGGCCGGGACACAGTACCGGGAGAAGTGGACCTCGTCCCGGTGACCATTTAACATTGGAATCTCCATAGGGAAACTTTAACATGGGAAACGCCATAGGGAATGTGGACCGACTTTGCGGCCCTATATCTCCCGAATCCTTGGGGCTAGGGACTAGCTTTTACCACCCTCGTGGAGTCCCAAGTCTCCTCTACAAAGTGAGTGGCTTTAATTTTGTACGCCACGAAAGGTGGCTGCTCGGTACCGGGCCAAAGTGGACCTTCGCGGCCAAATCTTGACCTACTTTGGCCTTGCGTATCTCCGGTTCTCTTAGGGCCACACTAATAAGACTACCATCGTTCGAAAGGGCACATATAGGGCTATCTACCCAGGGAGTTTGGGGCAAATCGTTTACCATGACCTACTTTGGCCCCGCGTATCCCCGGTTCTCTTGGGGCCACACTAATAAGACTACCATCGTTCGAAAGGGCACATGTAGGGCTATCTACCCAGGGAGTTTGGGGCAAATCGGTTACCATGACCCGGTCCAATTCCGCCTGACCGCACTTTGGAACAGTGCCGCTCCGCGGCCAAGGCACCTGGAATTCCGCGGATAGGCTCGCGGAGCTCCAAGGACACTTGGCTCTTACCTCTAGGAAGGGCAGGCTCCGCACTTGCACGGCCGAGGAGCGGCAAAACCAAAACCGACATGCCCCCACCCGATGCACCTTCCCGGGGTGACAAAAATTCGAGCCCGGGCTCATTCGAAAGCCAAGTATCTCTAGTTTATGTGTGCCAAAATGTGTCAGGATTGGAGCTACGGCGGGCCCGTGGCCGCGGAACAAAGTGCGCGGAACCGCATGAAAAATCGTCTAAGTGTCAAATGCATTGAAATCGCCATAGGAAATTTCACCGACTTTGCGGCTCTATATCTCGCGTGCCTTTCGGGCTAGAGACTCGTTTCTGGTGTTGGTGCAGAGCCCAAGTCCTCCCCTACGAGCTCACCAAAGGGCGTGTGGCTCACACTTATGGCCGGGACACAGTACCGGGAGAAGTGGACCTCGTCCCGGTGACCATTTAACATTGGAATCTCCATAGGGAAATTTTAACATGGGAAACGCCGTAGGGAATGTGGACCGACTTTGCGGCCCTATATCTCCCGAACCCTTGGGGCTAGAGACTAGCTTTCACCACTCGCGTGGAGCCCCAAGTCTCCTCTACAAAGTGAGTGGCTTTAATTTTGTACGCCACGAAAGGCGGCTGCTCGGTACCGGGCCAAAGTGGACCTTCGCGGCCAAATCTTGACCTACTTTGGCCCCGCGTATCTCCGGTTCTCTTAGGGCAACACTAATAAGACTACCATCTTTCGAAAGGGCACATATAGGGCTATCTACCCAAAGAGTTTGGGGCAAATAGGTTACCATGACCTACTTTGGCCCCGCGTATCTCCGGTTCTCTTGGGGCCACACTAATAAGACTACCATCGTTCGAAAGGGCACATGTAGGGCTATCTACCCAGGGAGTTTGGGGCAAATCGGTTACCATGACCCGGTCCAAATCCGCCGGACCGCACTTTGGAACGGTGTCGCTCCGCGGCCAAGGCACCTAGAGATCCGCGGATAGGCTCACGGAGCTCCAAGGACACTTGGCTCTTACCTCTAGGAAGGGCAGGCTCCGCACTTGCACGGCCGAGGAGCGGCAAAACCAAAACCGACATGCCCCCACCCGATGCACCTTCCCGGGGTGACAAAAATTCGAGCCCGGGCTCATTCGAAAGCCAAGTATCTCTAGTTTATGTGTGCCAAAATGTGTCAGGATTGGAGCTATGGCGGGCCCGTGGCCGCGGAACAAAGTGCGCGGAACCGCATGAAAAATCGTCTAAGTGTCAAATGCATTGAAATCGCCATAGGAAATTTCACCGACTTTGCGGCTCTATATCTCGCGTGCCTTTCGGGCTAGAGACTCGTTTCTGGTGTTGGTGCAGAGCCCACGTCCTCCCCTACGAGCTCACCAAAGGGCGTGTGGCTCACACTTATGGCCGGGTCACAGTACCGGGAGAAGTGGACCTCGTCCCGGTGAAAATTTAACATGGGAATCTCCATAGGGAACTTTCAGGAAAATGACTAAGTGTCGAATGCATTGAAATCGCCATAGGGAATTTCACCGACTTTGCGGCTCTATATCTCCCGAAAAAAGGGATAGAGACTCGGTTCTGGTGTTGCTGCAGAGCCCACGTCCTCCCCTACGAGCTCACCAAAGGGCGTTTGGCTCACACTTATGGCCGGGACACAGTACCGGGAGAAGTGGACCTCGTCCCGGTGACCATTTAACATTGGAATCTCCATAGGGAAACTTTAACATGGGAAACGCCATAGGGAATGTGGACCGACTTTGCGGCCCTATATCTCCCGAATCCTTGGGGCTAGGGACTAGCTTTACCACCCTCGTGGAGTCCCAAGTCTCCTCTACAAAGTGAGTGGCTTTAATTTTGTACGCCACGAAAGGTGGCTGCTCGGTACCGGGCCAAAGTGGACCTTCGCGGCCAAATCTTGACCTACTTTGGCCTTGCGTATCTCCGGTTCTCTTAGGGCCACACTAATAAGACTACCATCGTTCGAAAGGGCACATATAGGGCTATCTACCCAGGGAGTTTGGGGCAAATCGTTTACCATGACCTACTTTGGCCCCGCGTATCCCCGGTTCTCTTGGGGCCACACTAATAAGACTACCATCGTTCGAAAGGGCACATGTAGGGCTATCTACCCAGGGAGTTTGGGGCAAATCGGTTACCATGACCCGGTCCAATTCCGCCTGACCGCACTTTGGAACAGTGCCGCTCCGCGGCCAAGGCACCTGGAATTCCGCGGATAGGCTCGCGGAGCTCCAAGGACACTTGGCTCTTACCTCTAGGAAGGGCAGGCTCCGCACTTGCACGGCCGAGGAGCGGCAAAACCAAAACCGACATGCCCCCACCCGATGCACCTTCCCGGGGTGACAAAAATTCGAGCCTGGGCTCATTCGAAAGCCAAGTATCTCTAGTTTATGTGTGCCAAAATGTGTCAGGATTGGAGCTACGGCGGGCCCGTGGCCGCGGAACAAAGTGCGCGGAACCGCATGAAAAATCGTCTAAGTGTCAAATGCATTGAAATCGCCATAGGAAATTTCACCGACTTTGCGGCTCTATATCTCGCGTGCCTTTCGGGCTAGAGACTCGTTTCTGGTGTTGGTGCAGAGCCCAAGTCCTCCCCTACGAGCTCACCAAAGGGCGTGTGGCTCACACTTATGGCCGGGACACAGTACCGGGAGAAGTGGACCTCGTCCCGGTGACCATTTAACATTGGAATCTCCATAGGGAAATTTTAACATGGGAAACGCCGTAGGGAATGTGGACCGACTTTGCGGCCCTATATCTCCCGAACCCTTGGGGCTAGAGACTAGCTTTCACCACTCGCGTGGAGCCCCAAGTCTCCTCTACAAAGTGAGTGGCTTTAATTTTGTACGTCACGAAAGGCGGCTGCTCGGTACCGGGCCAAAGTGGACCTTCGCGGCCAAATCTTGACCTACTTTGGCCCCGCGTATCTCCGGTTCTCTTAGGGCAACACTAATAAGACTACCATCTTTCGAAAGGGCACATATAGGGCTATCTACCCAAAGAGTTTGGGGCAAATAGGTTACCATGACCTACTTTGGCCCCGCGTATCTCCGGTTCTCTTAGGGCCACACTAATAAGACTACCATCGTTCGAAAGGGCACATGTAGGGCTATCTACCCAGGGAGTTTGGGGCAAATCGGTTACCATGACCCGGTCCAAATCCGCCGGACCGCACTTTGAAACGATGCCGCTCCGCGGCCAAGGCACCTAGAGTTCCGCGGATAGGCTCGCGGAGCTCCCAGGACACTTGGCTCTTACCTCTAGGAAGGGCAGGCTCCGCACTTGCACGGCCGAGGAGCGGCAAAACCAAAACCGACATGCCCCCACCCGATGCACCTTCCCGGGGTGACAAAAATTCGAGCCCGGGCTCATTCGAAAGCCAAGTATCTCTAGTTTATGTGTGCCAAAATGTGTCAGGATTGGAGCTACGGCGGGCCCGTGGCCGCGGAACAAAGTGCGCGGAACCGCATGAAAAATCGTCTAAGTGTCAAATGCATTGAAATCGCCATAGGAAATTTCACCGACTTTGCGGCTCTATATCTCGCGTGCCTTTTGGGCTAGAGACTCGTTTCTGGTGTTGGTGCCGAGCACAAGTCCTCCTCTACGAGCTCACCAAAGGGCGTGTGGCTCACACTTATGGCCGGGTCACAGTACCGGGAGAAGTGGACCTCGTCCCGGTGAAAATTTAACATAGGAATCTCCATAGGGAACTTTCAGGAAAATGACTAAGTGTCGAATGCATTGAAATCGCCATAGGGAATTTCACCGACTTTGCGGCTCTATATCTCCCGAAAAAAGGGATAGAGACTCGGTTCTGGTGTTGCTGCAGAGCCCAAGTCCTTCGAAAGCCAAGTATCTCTAGTTTATGTGTGCCAAAATGTGTCAGGATTGGAGCTACGGCGGGCCCGTGGCCGCGGAACAAAGTGCGCGGAACCGCATGAAAAATCATCTAAGTGTCAAATGCATTGAAATCGCCTTAGGAAATTTCACCGACTTTGCGGCTCTATATCTCGCGTGCCTTTTGGGCTAGAGACTCGTTTCTGGTGTTGGTGCAGAGCCCAAGTCCTCCCCTACGAGCTCATTAAAGGGCGTGTGGCTCACACTTATAACCGGGACACAGTACCGGGAGAAGTGGACCTCGTCCCGGTGACCATTTAACATTGGAATCTCCATAGGGAAACTTTAACATGGGAAACGCCATAGGGAATGTGGACCGACTTTGCGGCCCTATATCTCCCGAATCCTTGGGGCTAGAGACTAGCTTTCACCACCCGCGTGGAGCCCCAAGTCTCCTCTACAAAGTGAGTGGCTTTAATTTTGTACGCCACGAAAGGCGGCTGCTCGGTACCGGGCCAAAGTGGACCTTCGCGGCCAAATCTTGACCTACTTTGGCCCCGCGTATCTCTGGTTCTCTTAGGGCCACACTAATAAGACTACCATCGTTCGAAAATGCACATGTAGGGCTATCTACCTAGGGAGTTTGGGGCAAATCGGTTACCATGACCCGGTCCAAATACGCCGGACCGCACTTTGTAACGGTGCCGTTCCGTGGCCAAGGCACCTAAAGATCCGCAGATAGGCTCGCTGAGCTCCCAGGACAATTGGCTCTTACCTCTACGAAGGGCAGGCTCCGCACTTGCACGGCCGAGGAGCGGCAAAACCAAAACCGACATGCCCCCACCCGATGCACCTTCCCGGGGTGACAAAAATTCGAGCCCGGGCTCATTCGAAAGCCAAGTATCTCTAGTTTATGTGTGCCAAAATGTGTCAGGATTGGAGCTACGGCGGGCCCGTGGCCGCGGAACAAAGTGCGCGGAACCGCATGAAAAATCGTCTAAGTGTCAAATGCATTGAAATCGCCTTAGGAAATTTCACCGACTTTGCGGCTCTATATCTCGCGTGCCTTTTGGGCTAGAGACTCGTTTCTGGTGTTGGTGCAGAGCCCAAGTCCTCCCCTACGAGCTCATTAAAGGGCGTGTGGCTCACACTTATAACCGGGACACAGTACCGGGAGAAGTGGACCTCGTCCCGGTGACCATTTAACATTGGAATCTCCATAGGGAAACTTTAACATGGGAAACGCCATAGGGAATGTGGACCGACTTTGCGGCCCTATATCTCCCGAATCCTTGGGGCTAGGGACTAGCTTTCACCACCCTCGTGGAGTCCCAAGTCTCCTCTACAAAGTGAGTGGCTTTAATTTTGTACGCCACGAAAGGCGGCTGCTCGGTACTGGGCCAAAGTTGACCTTCGCGGCCAAATCTTGACCTACTTTGGCCCCGCATATCTCCGGTTCTCTTAGGGCCACACTAATAAGACTACCATCTTTCGAAAGGGCACATATAGGGCTATCTACCCAGGGAGTTTGGGGCAAATCGGTTACCATGACCTACTTTGGCCCCGCGTATCTTCGGTTCTCTTGGGGCCACACTAATAAGACTACCATCGTTCGAAAGGGCACATGTAGGGCTATCTACCCAGGGAGTTTGGGGCAAATCGGTTACCATGACCCGGTCCAAATCCGCCGGACCGCACTTTGGAACGGTGTCGCTCCGCGGCCAAGGCACCTAGAGATCCGCGGATAGGCTCACGGAGCTCCAAGGACACTTGGCTCTTACCTCTAGGAAGGGCAGGCTCCGCACTTGCACGGCCGAGGAGCGGCAAAACCAAAACCGACATGCCCCCACCCGATGCACCTTCCCGGGGTGACAAAAATTCGAGCCCGGGCTCATTCGAAAGCCAAGTATCTCTAGTTTATGTGTGCCAAAATGTGTCAGGATTGGAGCTATGGCGGGCCCGTGGCCGCGGAACAAAGTGCGCGGAACCGCATGAAAAATCGTCTAAGTGTCAAATGCATTGAAATCGCCATAGGAAATTTCACCGACTTTGCGGCTCTATATCTCGCGTGCCTTTCGTGCTAGAGACTCGTTTCTGGTGTTGGTGCAGAGCCCATTGCCTCCCCTACGAGCTCACCAAAGGGCGTGTGGCTCACACTTTTGGCCGGGTCACAGCACCGGGAGAAGTGGACCTCGTCCCGGTGAAAATTTAACATGGGAATCTCCATAGGGAACTTTCAGGAAAATGACTAAGTGTCGAATGCATTGAAATCGCCATAGGGAATTTCACCGACTTTGCGGCTCTATATCTCCCGAAAAAAGGGATAGAGACTCGGTTCTGATGTTGCTGCAGAGCCCAAGTCCTCCCCTACGAGCTCACCAAAGGGCGTGTGGCTCACACTTATGGCCGGGACACAGTACCGGGAGAAGTGGACCTCGTCCCGGTGACCATTTAACATTGGAATCTCCATAGGGAAACTTTAACATGGGAAACGCCATAGGGAATGTGGACCGACTTTGCGGCCCTATATCTCCCGAACCCTTGGGGCTAGAGACTAGCTTTCACCACCCGCGTGGAGCCCCAAGTCTCCTCTACAAAGTGAGTGGCTTTAATTTTGTACGCCACGAAAGGCGGCTGCTCGGTACCGGGGCCAAAGTGGACCTTCGCGGCCAAATCTTGACCTACTTTGGCCCCGCGTATCTCCGGTTCTCTTAGGGCCACACTAATAAGACTACCATCGTTCGAAAATGCACATGTAGGGCTATCTACCTAGGGAGTTTGGGGCAAATCGGTTACCATGACCCGGTCCAAATACGCCGGACCGCACTTTGTAACGGTGCCGTTCCGTGGCCAAGGCACCTAAAGATCCGAAGATAGGCTCGATGAGCTCCCAGGACAATTGGCTCTTACCTCTACGAAGGGCAGGCTCCGCACTTGCACGGCCGAGGAGCGGCAAAACCAAAACCGACATGCCCCCACCCGATGCACCTTCCCGGGGTGACAAAAATTCGAGCCCGGGCTCATTCGAAAGCCAAGTATCTCTAGTTTATGTGTGCCAAAATGTGTCAGGATTGGAGCTACGGCGGGCCCGTGGCCGCGGAACAAAGTGCGCGGAACCGCATGAAAAATCGTCTAAGTGTCAAATGCATTGAAATCGCCATAGGAAATTTCACCGACTTTGCGGCTCTATATCTCGCGTGCCTTTCGGGCTAGAGACTCGTTTCTGGTGTTGGTGCAGAGCCCAAGTCCTCCCCTACGAGCTCACCAAAGGGCGTGTGGCTCACACTTATGGCCGGGACACAGTACCGGGAGAAGTGGACCTCGTCCCGGTGACCATTTAACATTGGAATCTCCATAGGGAAATTTTAACATGGGAAACGCCGTAGGGAATGTGGACCGACTTTGCGGCCCTATATCTCCCGAACCCTTGGGGCTAGAGACTAGCTTTCACCACTCGCGTGGAGCCCCAAGTCTCCTCTACAAAGTGAGTGGCTTTAATTTTGTACGTCACGAAAGGCGGCTGCTCGGTACCGGGCCAAAGTGGACCTTCGCGGCCAAATCTTGACCTACTTTGGCCCCGCGTATCTCCGGTTCTCTTAGGGCAACACTAATAAGACTACCATCTTTCGAAAGGGCACATATAGGGCTATCTACCCAAAGAGTTTGGGGCAAATCGGTTACCATGACCTACTTTGGCCCCGCGTATCTCCGGTTCTCTTAGGGCCACACTAATAAGACTACCATCGTTCGAAAGGGCACATATAGGGCTATCTACCCAGGGAGTTTGGGGCAAATCGGTTACCATGACCCGGTCCAAATCCGCCGGACCGCACTTTGAAACGATGCCGCTCCGCGGCCAAGGCACCTAGAGTTCCGCGGATAGGCTCGCGGAGCTCCCAGGACACTTGGCTCTTACCTCTAGGAAGGGCAGGCTCCGCACTTGCACGGCCGAGGAGCGGCAAAACCAAAACCGACATGCCCCCACCCGATGCACCTTCCCGGGGTGACAAAAATTCGAGCCCGGGCTCATTCGAAAGCCAAGTATCTCTAGTTTATGTGTGCCAAAATGTGTCAGGATTGGAGCTACGGCGGGCCCGTGGCCGCGGAACAAAGTGCGCGGAACCGCATGAAAAATCGTCTAAGTGTCAAATGCATTGAAATCGCCATAGGAAATTTCACCGACTTTGCGGCTCTATATCTCGCGTGCCTTTTGGGCTAGAGACTCGTTTCTGGTGTTGGTGCCGAGCACAAGTCCTCCTCTACGAGCTCACCAAAGGGCGTGTGGCTCACACTTATGGCCGGGTCACAGTACCGGGAGAAGTGGACCTCGTCCCGGTGAAAATTTAACATAGGAATCTCCATAGGGAACTTTCAGGAAAATGACTAAGTGTCGAATGTATTGAAATCGCCATAGGGAATTTCACCGACTTTGCGGCTCTATATCTCCCGAAAAAAGGGATAGAGACTCGGTTCTGGTGTTGCTGCAGAGCCCAAGTCCTTCGAAAGCCAAGTATCTCTAGTTTATGTGTGCCAAAATGTGTCAGGATTGGAGCTACGGCGGGCCCGTGGCCGCGGAACAAAGTGCGCGGAACCGCATGAAAAATCATCTAAGTGTCAAATGCATTGAAATCGCCTTAGGAAATTTCACCGACTTTGCGGCTCTATATCTCGCGTGCCTTTTGGGCTAGAGACTCGTTTCTGGTGTTGGTGCAGAGCCCAAGTCCTCCCCTACGAGCTCATTAAAGGGCGTGTGGCTCACACTTATAACCGGGACACAGTACCGGGAGAAGTGGACCTCGTCCCGGTGACCATTTAACATTGGAATCTCCATAGGGAAACTTTAACATGGGAAACGCCATAGGGAATGTGGACCGACTTTGCGGCCCTATATCTCCCGAATCCTTGGGGCTAGAGACTAGCTTTCACCACCCGCGTGGAGCCCCAAGTCTCCTCTACAAAGTGAGTGGCTTTAATTTTGTACGCCACGAAAGGCGGCTGCTCGGTACCGGGGCCAAAGTGGACCTTCGCGGCCAAATCTTGACCTACTTTGGCCCCGCGTATCTCCGGTTCTCTTAGGGCCACACTAATAAGACTACCATCGTTCGAAAATGCACATGTAGGGCTATCTACCTAGGGAGTTTGGGGCAAATCGGTTACCATGACCCGGTCCAAATACGCCGGACCGCACTTTGTAACGGTGCCGTTCCGTGGCCAAGGCACCTAAAGATCCGCAGATAGGCTCGCTGAGCTCCCAGGACAATTGGCTCTTACCTCTACGAAGGGCAGGCTCCGCACTTGCACGGCCGAGGAGCGGCAAAACCAAAACCGACATGCCCCCACCCGATGCACCTTCCCGGGGTGACAAAAATTCGAGCCCGGGCTCATTCGAAAGCCAAGTATCTCTAGTTTATGTGTGCCAAAATGTGTCAGGATTGGAGCTACGGCGGGCCCGTGGCCGCGGAACAAAGTGCGCGGAACCGCATGAAAAATCATCTAAGTGTCAAATGCATTGAAATCGCCTTAGGAAATTTCACCGACTTTGCGGCTCTATATCTCGCGTGCCTTTTGGGCTAGAGACTCGTTTCTGGTGTTGGTGCAGAGCCCAAGTCCTCCCCTACGAGCTCATTAAAGGGCGTGTGGCTCACACTTATAACCGGGACACAGTACCGGGAGAAGTGGACCTCGTCCCGGTGACCATTTAACATTGGAATCTCCATAGGGAAACTTTAACATGGGAAACGCCATAGGGAATGTGGACCGACTTTGCGGCCCTATATCTCCCGAATCCTTGGGGCTAGAGACTAGCTTTCACCACCCGCGTGGAGCCCCAAGTCTCCTCTACAAAGTGAGTGGCTTTAATTTTGTACGCCACGAAAGGCGGCTGCTCGGTACCGGGCCAAAGTGGACCTTCGCGGCCAAATCTTGACCTACTTTGGCCCCGCGTATCTCCGGTTCTCTTAGGGCCACACTAATAAGACTACCATCGTTCGAAAATGCACATGTAGGGCTATCTACCTAGGGAGGTTGGGGCAAATCGGTTACCATGACCCGGTCCAAATACGCCGGACCGCACTTTGTAACGGTGCCGTTCCGTGGCCAAGGCACCTAAAGATCCGCAGATAGGCTCGCTGAGCTCCCAGGACAATTGGCTCTTACCTCTACGAAGGGCAGGCTCCGCACTTGCACGGCCGAGGAGCGGCAAAAACCAAAACCGACATGCCCCCACCCGATGCACCTTCCCGGGGTGACAAAAATTCGAGCCCGGGCTCATTCGAAAGCCAAGTATCTCTAGTTTATGTGTGCCAAAATGTGTCAGGATTGGAGCTACGGCGGGCCCGTGGCCGCGGAACAAAGTGCGCGGAACCGCATGAAAAATCGTCTAAGTGTCAAATGCATTGAAATCGCCTTAGGAAATTTCACCGACTTTGCGGCTCTATATCTCGCGTGCCTTTTGGGCTAGAGACTCGTTTCTGGTGTTGGTGCAGAGCCCAAGTCCTCCCCTACGAGCTCATTAAAGGGCGTGTGGCTCACACTTATAACCGGGACACAGTACCGGGAGAAGTGGACCTCGTCCCGGTGACCATTTAACATTGGAATCTCCATAGGGAAACTTTAACATGGGAAACGCCATAGGGAATGTGGACCGACTTTGCGGCCCTATATCTCCCGAATCCTTGGGGCTAGGGACTAGCTTTCACCACCCTCGTGGAGTCCCAAGTCTCCTCTACAAAGTGAGTGGCTTTAATTTTGTACGCCACGAAAGGCGGCTGCTCGGTACTGGGCCAAAGTTGACCTTCGCGGCCAAATCTTGACCTACTTTGGCCCCGCATATCTCCGGTTCTCTTAGGGCCACACTAATAAGACTACCATCTTTCGAAAGGGCACATATAGGGCTATCTACCCAGGGAGTTTGGGGCAAATCGGTTACCATGACCTACTTTGGCCCCGCGTATCTCCGGTTCTCTTGGGGCAACACTAATAAGACTACCATCGTTCGAAAGGGCACATGTAGGGCTATCTACCCAGGGAGTTTGGGGCAAATCGGTTACCATGACCCGGTCCAAATCCGCCGGACCGCACTTTGGAACGGTGTCGCTCCGCGGCCAAGGCACCTAGAGATCCGCGGATAGGCTCACGGAGCTCCAAGGACACTTGGCTCTTACCTCTAGGAAGGGCAGGCTCCGCACTTGCACGGCCGAGGAGCGGCAAAACCAAAACCGACATGCCCCCACCCAATGCACCTTCCCGGGGTGACAAAAATTCGAGCCCGGGCTCATTCGAAAGCCAAGTATCTCTAGTTTATGTGTGCCAAAATGTGTCAGGATTGGAGCTACGGCGGGCCCGTGGCCGCGGAACAAAGTGCGCGGAACCGCATGAAAAAATCGTCTAAGTGTCAAATGCATTGAAATCGCCATAGGAAATTTCACCGACTTTGCGGCTCTATATCTCGCGTGCCTTTCGGGCTAGAGACTCGTTTCTGGTGTTGGTGCAGAGCCCACGTCCTCCCCTACGAGCTCACCAAAGGGCGTGTGGCTCACACTTATGGCCGGGTCACAGTACCGGGAGAAGTGGACCTCGTCCCGGTGAAAATTTAACATGGGAATCTCCATAGGGAACTTTCAGGAAAATGACTAAGTGTCGAATGCATTGAAATCGCCATAGGGAATTTCACCGACTTTGCGGCTCTATATCTCCCGAAAAAAGGGATAGAGACTCGGTTCTGGTGTTGCTGCAGAGCACAAGTCCTCCCCTACGAGCTCACCAAAGGGCGTTTGGCTCACACTTATGGCCGGGACACAGTACCGGGAGAAGTGGACCTCGTCCCGGTGACCATTTAACATTGGAATCTCCATAGGGAAACTTTAACATGGGAAACGCCATAGGGAATGTGGACCGACTTTGCGGCCCTATATCTCCCGAATCCTTGGGGCTAGGGACTAGCTTTTACCACCCTCGTGGAGTCCCAAGTCTCCTCTACAAAGTGAGTGGCTTTAATTTTGTACGCCACGAAAGGCGGCTGCTCGGTACCGGGCCAAAGTGGACCTTCGCGGCCAAATCTTGACCTACTTTGGCCTTGCGTATCTCCGGTTCTCTTAGGGCCACACTAATAAGACTACCATCGTTCGAAAGGGCACATATAGGGCTATCTACCCAGGGAGTTTGGGGCAAATCGTTTACCATGACCTACTTTGGCCCCGCGTATCCCCGGTTCTCTTGGGGCCACACTAATAAGACTACCATCGTTCGAAAGGGCACATGTAGGGCTATCTACCCAGGGAGTTTGGGGCAAATCGGTTACCATGACCCGGTCCAATTCCGCCTGACCGCACTTTGGAACAGTGCCGCTCCGCGGCCAAGGCACCTGGAATTCCGCGGATAGGCTCGCGGAGCTCCAAGGACACTTGGCTCTTACCTCTAGGAAGGGCAGGCTCCGCACTTGCACGGCCGAGGAGCGGCAAAACCAAAACCGACATGCCCCCACCCGATGCACCTTCCCGGGGTGACAAAAATTCGAGCCCGGGCTCATTCGAAAGCCAAGTATCTCTAGTTTATGTGTGCCAAAATGTGTCAGGATTGGAGCTACGGCGGGCCCGTGGCCGCGGAACAAAGTGCGCGGAACCGCATGAAAAATCGTCTAAGTGTCAAATGCATTGAAATCGCCATAGGAAATTTCACCGACTTTGCGGCTCTATATCTCGCGTGCCTTTCGGGCTAGAGACTCGTTTCTGGTGTTGGTGCAGAGCCCAAGTCCTCCCCTACGAGCTCACCAAAGGGCGTGTGGCTCACACTTATGGCCGGGACACAGTACCGGGAGAAGTGGACCTCGTCCCGGTGACCATTTAACATTGGAATCTCCATAGGGAAATTTTAACATGGGAAACGCCGTAGGGAATGTGGACCGACTTTGCGGCCCTATATCTCCCGAACCCTTGGGGCTAGAGACTAGCTTTCACCACTCGCGTGGAGCCCCAAGTCTCCTCTAAAAAGTGAGTGGCTTTAATTTTGTACGCCACGAAAGGCGGCTGCTCGGTACCGGGCCAAAGTGGACCTTCGCGGCCAAATCTTGACCTACTTTGGCCCCGCGTATCTCCGGTTCTCTTAGGGCAACACTAATAAGACTACCATCTTTCGAAAGGGCACATATAGGGCTATCTACCCAGGGAGTTTGGGGCAAATCGGTTACCATGACCTACTTTGGCCCCGCGTATCTCCGGTTCTCTTGGGGCCACACTAATAAGACTACCATCGTTCGAAAGGGCACATGTAGGGCTATCTACCCAGGGAGTTTGGGGCAAATCGGTTACCATGACCCGGTCCAAATCCGCCGGACCGCACTTTGGAACGGTGCCACTCCGCGGCCAAGGCACCTAGAGATCCGCGGATAGGCTCACGGAGCTCCAAGGACACTTGGCTCTTACCTCTAGGAAGGGCAGGCTCCGCACCTGCACGGCCGAGGAGCGGCAAAACCAAAACCGACATGCCCCCACCCGATGCACCTTCCCGGGGTGACAAAAATTCGAGCCCGGGCTCATTCGAAAGCCAAGTATCTCTAGTTTATGTGTGCCAAAATGTGTCAGGATTGGAGCTACGGCGGGCCCGTGGCCGCGGAACAAAGTGCGCGGAACCGCATGAAAAATCGTCTAAGTGTCAAATGCATTGAAATCGCCATAGGAAATTTCACCGACTTTGCGGCTCTATATCTCGCGTGCCTTTCGTGCTAGAGACTCGTTTCTGGTGTTGGTGCAGAGCCCATGTCCTCCCCTACGAGCTCATTAAAGGGCGTGTGGCTCACACTTATAACCGGGACACAGTACCGGGAGAAGTGGACCTCGTCCCGGTGACCATTTAACATTGGAATCTCCATAGGGAAACTTTAACATGGGAAACGCCATAGGGAATGTGGACCGACTTTGCGGCCCTATATCTCCCGAATCCTTGGGGCTAGGGACTAGCTTTCACCACCCTCGTGGAGTCCCAAGTCTCCTCTACAAAGTGAGTGGCTTTAATTTTGTACGCCACGAAAGGCGGCTGCTCGGTACTGGGCCAAAGTGGACCTTCGCGGCCAAATCTTGACCTACTTTGGCCCCGCGTATCTCCGGTTCTCTTAGGGCCACACTAATAAGACTACCATCTTTCGAAAGGGCACATATAGGGCTATCTACCCAGGGAGTTTGGGGCAAATCGGTTACCATGACCTACTTTGGCCCCGCGTATCTCCGGTTCTCTTGGGGCCACACTAATAAGACTAGCATCGTTCGAAAGGGCACATGTAGGGCTATCTACCCAGGGAGTTTGGGGCAAATCGGTTACCATGACCCGGTCCAAATCCGCCGGACCGCACTTTGGAACGGTGCCGCTCCGCGGCCAAGGCACCTAGAGATCCGCGGATAGGCTCACGGAGCTCCAAGGACACTTGGCTCTTACCTCTAGGAAGGGCAGGCTCCGCACCTGCACGGCCGAGGAGCGGCAAAACCAAAACCGACATGCCCCCACCCGATGCACCTTCCCGGGGTGACAAAAATTCGAGCCCGGGCTCATTCGAAAGCCAAGTATCTCTAGTTTATGTGTGCCAAAATGTGTCAGGATTGGAGCTACGGCGGGCCCGTGGCCGCGGAACAAAGTGCGCGGAACCGCATGAAAAATCGTCTAAGTGTCAAATGCATTGAAATCGCCATAGGAAATTTCACCGACTTTGCGGCTCTATATCTCGCGTGCCTTTCGTGCTAGAGACTCGTTTCTGGTGTTGGTGCAGAGCCCATGTCCTCCCCTACGAGCTCACCAAAGGGCGTGTGGTTCACACTTTTGGCCGGGTCACAGCACCGGGAGAAGTGGACCTCGTCCCGGTGAAAATTTAACATGGGAATCTCCATAGGGAACTTTCAGGAAAATGACTAAGTGTCGAATGCATTGAAATCGCCATAGGGAATTTCACCGACTTTGCGGCTCTATATCTCCCGAAAAAAGGGATAGAGACTCGGTTCTGGTGTTGCTGCAGAGCCCAAGTCCTTCGAAAGCCAAGTATCTCTAGTTTATGTGTGCCAAAATGTGTCAGGATTGGAGCTACGGCGGGCCCGTGGCCGCGGAACAAAGTGCGCGGAACCGCATGAAAAATCGTCTAAGTGTCAAATGCATTGAAATCGCCTTAGGAAATTTCACCGACTTTGCGGCTCTATATCTCGCGTGCCTTTTGGGCTAGAGACTCGTTTCTGGTGTTGGTGCAGAGCCCAAGTCCTCCCCTACGAGCTCATTAAAGGGCGTGTGGCTCACACTTATCACCGGGACACAGTACCGGGAGAAGTGGACCTCGTCCCGGTGACCATTTAACATTGGAATCTCCATAGGGAAACTTTAACATGGGAAACGCCTTAGGGAATGTGGACCGACTTTGCGGCCCTATATCTCCCGAATCCTTGGGGCTAGGGACTAGCTTTCACCACCCTCGTGGAGTCCCAAGTCTCCTCTACAAAGTGAGTGGCTTTAATTTTGTACGCCACGAAAGGCGGCTGCTCGGTACTGGGCCAAAGTGGACCTTCGCGGCCAAATCTTGACCTACTTTGGCCCCGCGTATCTCCGGTTCTCTTAGGGCCACACTAATAAGACTACCATCTTTCGAAAGGGCACATATAGGGCTATCTACCCAGGGAGTTTGGGGCAAATCGGTTACCATGACCTACTTTGGCCCCGCGTATCTCCGGTTCTCTTGGGGCCACACTAATAAGACTACCATCGTTCGAAAGGGCACATGTAGGGCTATCTACCCAGGGAGTTTGGGGCAAATCGGTTACCATGACCCGGTCCAAATCCGCCGGACCGCACTTTGGAACGGTGCCGCTCCGCGGCCAAGGCACCTAGAGATCCGCGGATAGGCTCACGGAGCTCCAAGGACACTTGGCTCTTACCTCTAGGAAGGGCAGGCTCCGCACCTGCACGGCCGAGGAGCGGCAAAACCAAAACCGACATGCCCCCACCCGATGCACCTTCCCGGGGTGACAAAAATTCGAGCCCGGGCTCATTCGAAAGCCAAGTATCTCTAGTTTATGTGTGCCAAAATGTGTCAGGATTGGAGCTACGGCGGGCCCGTGGCCGCGGAACAAAGTGCGCGGAACCGCATGAAAAATCGTCTAAGTGTCAAATGCATTGAAATCGCCATAGGAAATTTCACCGACTTTGCGGCTCTATATCTCGCGTGCCTTTCGTGCTAGAGACTCGTTTCTGGTGTTGGTGCAGAGCCCATGTCCTCCCCTACGAGCTCACCAAAGGGCGTGTGGCTCACACTTTTGGCCGGGTCACAGCACCGGGAGAAGTGGACCTCGTCCCGGTGAAAATTTAACATGGGAATCTCCATAGGGAACTTTCAGGAAAATGACTAAGTGTCGAATGCATTGAAATCGCCATAGGGAATTTCACCGACTTTGCGGCTCTATATCTCCCGAAAAAAGGGATAGAGACTCGGTTCTGGTGTTGCTGCAGAGCCCAAGTCCTTCGAAAGCCAAGTATCTCTAGTTTATGTGTGCCAAAATGTGTCAGGATTGGAGCTACGGCGGGCCCGTGGCCGCGGAACAAAGTGCGCGGAACCGCATGAAAAATCGTCTAAGTGTCAAATGCATTGAAATCGCCTTAGGAAATTTCACCGACTTTGCGGCTCTATATCTCGCGTGCCTTTTGGGCTAGAGACTCGTTTCTGGTGTTGGTGCAGAGCCCAAGTCCTCCCCTACGAGCTCATTAAAGGGCGTGTGGCTCACACTTATAACCGGGACACAGTACCGGGAGAAGTGGACCTCGTCCCGGTGACCATTTAACATTGGAATCTCCATAGGGAAACTTTAACATGGGAAACGCCATAGGGAATGTGGACCGACTTTGCGGCCCTATATCTCCCGAATCCTTGGGGCTAGAGACTAGCTTTCACCACCCTCGTGGAGCCCCAAGTCTCCTCTACAAAGTGAGTGGCTTTAATTTTGTACGCCACGAAAGGCGGCTGCTCGGTACCGGGCCAAAGTGGACCTTCGCGGCCAAATCTTGACCTACTTTGGCCCCGCATATCTCCGGTTCTCTTAGGGCCACACTAATAAGACTACCATCGTTCGAAAGGGCACATATAGGGCTATCTACCCAGGGAGTTTGGGGCAAATCGGTTACCATGACCTACTTTGGCCCCGCGTATCCCCGGTTCTCTTGGGGCCACACTAATAAGACTACCATCGTTCGAAAGGGCACATGTAGGGCTATCTACCCAGGGAGTTTGGGGCAAATCGGTTACCATGACCCGGTCCAATTCCGCCTGACCGCACTTTGGAACAGTGCCGCTCCGCGGCCAAGGCACCTGGAATTCCGCGGATAGGCTCGCGGAGCTCCAAGGACACTTGGCTCTTACCTCTAGGAAGGGCAGGCTCCGCACTTGCACGGCCGAGGAGCGGCAAAACCAAAACCGACATGCCCCCACCCGATGCACCTTCCCGGGGTGACAAAAATTCGAGCCCGGGCTCATTCGAAAGCCAAGTATCTCTAGTTTATGTGTGCCAAAATGTGTCAGGATTGGAGCTACGGCGGGCCCGTGGCCGCGGAACAAAGTGCGCGGAACCGCATGAAAAATCGTCTAAGTGTCAAATGCATTGAAATCGCCATAGGAAATTTCACCGACTTTGCGGCTCTATATCTCGCGTGCCTTTCGGGCTAGAGACTCGTTTCTGGTGTTGGTGCAGAGCCCAAGTCCTCCCCTACGAGCTCACCAAAGGGCGTGTGGCTCACACTTATGGCCGGGACACAGTACCGGGAGAAGTGGACCTCGTCCCGGTGACCATTTAACATTGGAATCTCCATAGGGAAATTTTAACATGGGAAACGCCGTAGGGAATGTGGACCGACTTTGCGGCCCTATATCTCCCGAACCCTTGGGGCTAGAGACTAGCTTTCACCACTCGCGTGGAGCCCCAAGTCTCCTCTACAAAGTGAGTGGCTTTAATTTTGTACGCCACGAAAGGCGGCTGCTCGGTACCGGGCCAAAGTGGACCTTCGCGGCCAAATCTTGACCTACTTTGGCCCCGCGTATCTCCGGTTCTCTTAGGGCAACACTAATAAGACTACCATCTTTCGAAAGGGCACATATAGGGCTATCTACCCAAAGAGTTTGGGGCAAATAGGTTACCATGACCTACTTTGGCCCCGCGTATCTCCGGTTCTCTTGGGGCCACACTAATAAGACTACCATCGTTCGAAAGGGCACATGTAGGGCTATCTACCCAGGGAGTTTGGGGCAAATCGGTTACCATGACCCGGTCCAAATCCGCCGGACCGCACTTTGAAATGGTGCCGCTCCGCGGCCAAGGCACCTAGAGTTCCGCGGATAGGCTCGCGGAGCTCCCAGGACACTTGGCTCTTACCTCTAGGAAGGGCAGGCTCCGCACTTGCACGGCCGAGGAGCGGCAAAACCAAAACCGACATGCCCCCACCCGATGCACCTTCCCGGGGTGACAAAAATTCGAGCCCGGGCTCATTCGAAAGCCAAGTATCTCTAGTTTATGTGTGCCAAAATGTGTCAGGATTGGAGCTACGGCGGGCCCGTGGCCGCGGAACAAAATGCGCGGAACCGCATGAAAAATCGTCTAAGTGTCAAATGCATTGAAATCGCCATAGGAAATTTCACCGACTTTGCGGCTCTATATCTCGCGTGCCTTTTGGGCTAGAGACTCGTTTCTGGTGTTGGTGCCGAGCACAAGTCCTCCTCTACGAGCTCACCAAAGGGCGTGTGGCTCACACTTATGGCCGGGTCACAGTACCGGGAGAAGTGGACCTCGTCCCGGTGAAAATTTAACATAGGAATCTCCATAGGGAACTTTCAGGAAAATGACTAAGTGTCGAATGCATTGAAATCGCCATAGGGAATTTCACCGACTTTGCGGCTCTATATCTCCCGAAAAAAGGGATAGAGACTCGGTTCTGGTGTTGCTGCAGAGCCCAAGTCCTTCGAAAGCCAAGTATCTCTAGTTTATGTGTGCCAAAATGTGTCAGGATTGGAGCTACGGCGGGCCCGTGGCCGCGGAACAAAGTGCGCGGAACCGCATGAAAAATCGTCTAAGTGTCAAATGCATTGAAATCGCCTTAGGAAATTTCACCGACTTTGCGGCTCTATATCTCGCGTGCCTTTTGGGCTAGAGACTCGTTTCTGGTGTTGGTGCAGAGCCCAAGTCCTCCCCTACGAGCTCATTAAAGGGCGTGTGGCTCACACTTATAACCGGGACACAGTACCGGGAGAAGTGGACCTCGTCCCGGTGACCATTTAACATTGGAATCTCCATAGGGAAACTTTAACATGGGAAACGCCATAGGGAATGTGGACCGACTTTGCGGCCCTATATCTCCCGAATCCTTGGGGCTAGGGACTAGCTTTCACCACCCTCGTGGAGTCCCAAGTCTCCTCTACAAAGTGAGTGGCTTTAATTTTGTACGCCACGAAAGGCGGCTGCTCGGTACTGGGCCAAAGTGGACCTTCGCGGCCAAATCTTGACCTACTTTGGCCCCGCGTATCTCCGGTTCTCTTAGGGCCACACTAATAAGACTACCATCTTTCGAAAGGGCACATATAGGGCTATCTACCCAGGGAGTTTGGGGCAAATCGGTTACCATGACCTACTTTGGCCCCGCGTATCTCCGGTTCTCTTGGGGCCACACTAATAAGACTAGCATCGTTCGAAAGGGCACATGTAGGGCTATCTACCCAGGGAGTTTGGGGCAAATCGGTTACCATGACCCGGTCCAAATCCGCCGGACCGCACTTTGGAACGGTGCCGCTCCGCGGCCAAGGCACCTAGAGATCCGCGGATAGGCTCACGGAGCTCCAAGGACACTTGGCTCTTACCTCTAGGAAGGGCAGGCTCCGCACCTGCACGGCCGAGGAGCGGCAAAACCAAAACCGACATGCCCCCACCCGATGCACCTTCCCGGGGTGACAAAAATTCGAGCCCGGGCTCATTCGAAAGCCAAGTATCTCTAGTTTATGTGTGCCAAAATGTGTCAGGATTGGAGCTACGGCGGGCCCGTGGCCGCGGAACAAAGTGCGCGGAACCGCATGAAAAATCGTCTAAGTGTCAAATGCATTGAAATCGCCATAGGAAATTTCACCGACTTTGCGGCTCTATATCTCGCGTGCCTTTCGTGCTAGAGACTCGTTTCTGGTGTTGGTGCAGAGCCCATGTCCTCCCCTACGAGCTCACCAAAGGGCGTGTGGCTCACACTTTTGGCCGGGTCACAGCACCGGGAGAAGTGGACCTCGTCCCGGTGAAAATTTAACATGGGAATCTCCATAGGGAACTTTCAGGAAAATGACTAAGTGTCGAATGCATTGAAATCGCCATAGGGAATTTCACCGACTTTGCGGCTCTATATCTCCCGAAAAAAGGGATAGAGACTCGGTTCTGGTGTTGCTGCAGAGCCCAAGTCCTTCGAAAGCCAAGTATCTCTAGTTTATGTGTGCCAAAATGTGTCAGGATTGGAGCTACGGCGGGCCCGTGGCCGCGGAACAAAGTGCGCGGAACCGCATGAAAAATCGTCTAAGTGTCAAATGCATTGAAATCGCCTTAGGAAATTTCACCGACTTTGCGGCTCTATATCTCGCGTGCCTTTTGGGCTAGAGACTCGTTTCTGGTGTTGGTGCAGAGCCCAAGTCCTCCCCTACGAGCTCATTAAAGGGCGTGTGGCTCACACTTATAACCGGGACACAGTACCGGGAGAAGTGGACCTCGTCCCGGTGACCATTTAACATTGGAATCTCCATAGGGAAACTTTAACATGGGAAACGCCATAGGGAATGTGGACCGACTTTGCGGCCCTATATCTCCCGAATCCTTGGGGCTAGGGACTAGCTTTCACCACCCTCGTGGAGTCCCAAGTCTCCTCTACAAAGTGAGTGGCTTTAATTTTGTACGCCACGAAAGGCGGCTGCTCGGTACTGGGCCAAAGTGGACCTTCGCGGCCAAATCTTGACCTACTTTGGCCCCGCGTATCTCCGGTTCTCTTAGGGCCACACTAATAAGACTACCATCTTTCGAAAGGGCACATATAGGGCTATCTACCCAGGGAGTTTGGGGCAAATCGGTTACCATGACCTACTTTGGCCCCGCGTATCTCCGGTTCTCTTGGGGCCACACTAATAAGACTAGCATCGTTCGAAAGGGCACATGTAGGGCTATCTACCCAGGGAGTTTGGGGCAAATCGGTTACCATGACCCGGTCCAAATCCGCCGGACCGCACTTTGGAACGGTGCCGCTCCGCGGCCAAGGCACCTAGAGATCCGCGGATAGGCTCACGGAGCTCCAAGGACACTTGGCTCTTACCTCTAGGAAGGGCAGGCTCCGCACCTGCACGGCCGAGGAGCGGCAAAACCAAAACCGACATGCCCCCACCCGATGCACCTTCCCGGGGTGACAAAAATTCGAGCCCGGGCTCATTCGAAAGCCAAGTATCTCTAGTTTATGTGTGCCAAAATGTGTCAGGATTGGAGCTACGGCGGGCCCGTGGCCGCGGAACAAAGTGCGCGGAACCGCATGAAAAATCGTCTAAGTGTCAAATGCATTGAAATCGCCATAGGAAATTTCACCGACTTTGCGGCTCTATATCTCGCGTGCCTTTCGTGCTAGAGACTCGTTTCTGGTGTTGGTGCAGAGCCCATGTCCTCCCCTACGAGCTCACCAAAGGGCGTGTGGCTCACACTTTTGGCCGGGTCACAGCACCGGGAGAAGTGGACCTCGTCCCGGTGAAAATTTAACATGGGAATCTCCATAGGGAACTTTCAGGAAAATGACTAAGTGTCGAATGCATTGAAATCGCCATAGGGAATTTCACCGACTTTGCGGCTCTATATCTCCCGAAAAAAGGGATAGAGACTCGGTTCTGGTGTTGCTGCAGAGCCCAAGTCCTTCGAAAGCCAAGTATCTCTAGTTTATGTGTGCCAAAATGTGTCAGGATTGGAGCTACGGCGGGCCCGTGGCCGCGGAACAAAGTGCGCGGAACCGCATGAAAAATCGTCTAAGTGTCAAATGCATTGAAATCGCCTTAGGAAATTTCACCGACTTTGCGGCTCTATATCTCGCGTGCCTTTTGGGCTAGAGACTCGTTTCTGGTGTTGGTGCAGAGCCCAAGTCCTCCCCTACGAGCTCATTAAAGGGCGTGTGGCTCACACTTAGAACCGGGACACAGTACCGGGAGAAGTGGACCTCGTCCCGGTGACCATTTAACATTGGAATCTCCATAGGGAAACTTTAACATGGGAAACGCCTTAGGGAATGTGGACCGACTTTGCGGCCCTATATCTCCCGAATCCTTGGGGCTAGGGACTAGCTTTCACCACCCTCGTGGAGTCCCAAGTCTCCTCTACAAAGTGAGTGGCTTTAATTTTGTACGCCACGAAAGGCGGCTGCTCGGTACTGGGCCAAAGTGGACCTTCGCGGCCAAATCTTGACCTACTTTGGCCCCGCGTATCTCCGGTTCTCTTAGGGCCACACTAATAAGACTACCATCTTTCGAAAGGGCACATATAGGGCTATCTACCCAGGGAGTTTGGGGCAAATCGGTTACCATGACCTACTTTGGCCCCGCGTATCTCCGGTTCTCTTGGGGCCACACTAATAAGACTACCATCGTTCGAAAGGGCACATGTAGGGCTATCTACCCAGGGAGTTTGGGGCAAATCGGTTACCATGACCCGGTCCAAATCCGCCGGACCGCACTTTGGAACGGTGCCGCTCCGCGGCCAAGGCACCTAGAGATCCGCGGATAGGCTCACGGAGCTCCAAGGACACTTGGCTCTTACCTCTAGGAAGGGCAGGCTCCGCACCTGCACGGCCGAGGAGCGGCAAAACCAAAACCGACATGCCCCCACCCGATGCACCTTCCCGGGGTGACAAAAATTCGAGCCCGGGCTCATTCGAAAGCCAAGTATCTCTAGTTTATGTGTGCCAAAATGTGTCAGGATTGGAGCTACGGCGGGCCCGTGGCCGCGGAACAAAGTGCGCGGAACCGCATGAAAAATCGTCTAAGTGTCAAATGCATTGAAATCGCCATAGGAAATTTCACCGACTTTGCGGCTCTATATCTCGCGTGCCTTTCGTGCTAGAGACTCGTTTCTGGTGTTGGTGCAGAGCCCATGTCCTCCCCTACGAGCTCACCAAAGGGCGTGTGGCTCACACTTTTGGCCGGGTCACAGCACCGGGAGAAGTGGACCTCGTCCCGGTGAAAATTTAACATGGGAATCTCCATAGGGAACTTTCAGGAAAATGACTAAGTGTCGAATGCATTGAAATCGCCATAGGGAATTTCACCGACTTTGCGGCTCTATATCTCCCGAAAAAAGGGATAGAGACTCGGTTCTGGTGTTGCTGCAGAGCCCAAGTCCTTCGAAAGCCAAGTATCTCTAGTTTATGTGTGCCAAAATGTGTCAGGATTGGAGCTACGGCGGGCCCGTGGCCGCGGAACAAAGTGCGCGGAACCGCATGAAAAATCGTCTAAGTGTCAAATGCATTGAAATCGCCTTAGGAAATTTCACCGACTTTGCGGCTCTATATCTCGCGTGCCTTTTGGGCTAGAGACTCGTTTCTGGTGTTGGTGCAGAGCCCAAGTCCTCCCCTACGAGCTCATTAAAGGGCGTGTGGCTCACACTTATAACCGGGACACAGTACCGGGAGAAGTGGACCTCGTCCCGGTGACCATTTAACATTGGAATCTCCATAGGGAAACTTTAACATGGGAAACGCCATAGGGAATGTGGACCGACTTTGCGGCCCTATATCTCCCGAATCCTTGGGGCTAGGGACTAGCTTTCACCACCCTCGTGGAGTCCCAAGTCTCCTCTACAAAGTGAGTGGCTTTAATTTTGTACGCCACGAAAGGCGGCTGCTCGGTACTGGGCCAAAGTGGACCTTCGCGGCCAAATCTTGACCTACTTTGGCCCCGCATATCTCCGGTTCTCTTAGGGCCACACTAATAAGACTACCATCTTTCGAAAGGGCACATATAGGGCTATCTACCCAGGGAGTTTGGGGCAAATCGTTTACCATGACCTACTTTGGCCCCGCGTATCCCCGGTTCTCTTGGGGCCACACTAATAAGACTACCATCGTTCGAAAGGGCACATGTAGGGCTATCTACCCAGGGAGTTTGGGGCAAATCGGTTACCATGACCCGGTCCAATTCCGCCTGACCGCACTTTGGAACAGTGCCGCTCCGCGGCCAAGGCACCTGGAATTCCGCGGATAGGCTCGCGGAGCTCCAAGGACACTTGGCTCTTACCTCTAGGAAGGGCAGGCTCCGCACTTGCACGGCCGAGGAGCGGCAAAACCAAAACCGACATGCCCCCACCCGATGCACCTTCCCGGGGTGACAAAAATTCGAGCCTGGGCTCATTCGAAAGCCAAGTATCTCTAGTTTATGTGTGCCAAAATGTGTCAGGATTGGAGCTACGGCGGGCCCGTGGCCGCGGAACAAAGTGCGCGGAACCGCATGAAAAATCGTCTAAGTGTCAAATGCATTGAAATCGCCATAGGAAATTTCACCGACTTTGCGGCTCTATATCTCGCGTGCCTTTCGGGCTAGAGACTCGTTTCTGGTGTTGGTGCAGAGCCCAAGTCCTCCCCTACGAGCTCACCAAAGGGCGTGTGGCTCACACTTATGGCCGGGACACAGTACCGGGAGAAGTGGACCTCGTCCCGGTGACCATTTAACATTGGAATCTCCATAGGGAAATTTTAACATGGGAAACGCCGTAGGGAATGTGGACCGACTTTGCGGCCCTATATCTCCCGAACCCTTGGGGCTAGAGACTAGCTTTCACCACTCGCGTGGAGCCCCAAGTCTCCTCTACAAAGTGAGTGGCTTTAATTTTGTACGTCACGAAAGGCGGCTGCTCGGTACCGGGCCAAAGTGGACCTTCGCGGCCAAATCTTGACCTACTTTGGCCCCGCGTATCTCCGGTTCTCTTAGGGCAACACTAATAAGACTACCATCTTTCGAAAGGGCACATATAGGGCTATCTACCCAAAGAGTTTGGGGCAAATAGGTTACCATGACCTACTTTGGCCCCGCGTATCTCCGGTTCTCTTGGGGCCACACTAATAAGACTACCATCGTTCGAAAGGGCACATGTAGGGTTATCTACCCAGGGAGTTTGGGGCAAATCGGTTACCATGACCCGGTCCAAATCCGCCGGACCGCACTTTGAAACGATGCCGCTCCGCGGCCAAGGCACCTAGAGTTCCGCGGATAGGCTCGCGGAGCTCCCAGGACACTTGGCTCTTACCTCTAGGAAGGGCAGGCTCCGCACTTGCACGGCCGAGGAGCGGCAAAACCAAAACCGACATGCCCCCACCCGATGCACCTTCCCGGGGTGACAAAAATTCGAGCCCGGGCTCATTCGAAAGCCAAGTATCTCTAGTTTATGTGTGCCAAAATGTGTCAGGATTGGAGCTACGGCGGGCCCGTGGCCGCGGAACAAATTGCGCGGAACCGCATGAAAAATCGTCTAAGTGTCAAATGCATTGAAATCGCCATAGGAAATTTCACCGACTTTGCGGCTCTATATCTCGCGTGCCTTTTGGGCTAGAGACTCGTTTCTGGTGTTGGTGCCGAGCACAAGTCCTCCTCTACGAGCTCACCAAAGGGCGTGTGGCTCACACTTATGGCCGGGTCACAGTACCGGGAGAAGTGGACCTCGTCCCGGTGAAAATTTAACATAGGAATCTCCATAGGGAACTTTCAGGAAAATGACTAAGTGTCGAATGCATTGAAATCGCCATAGGGAATTTCACCGACTTTGCGGCTCTATATCTCCCGAAAAAAGGGATAGAGACTCGGTTCTGGTGTTGCTGCAGAGCCCAAGTCCTTCGAAAGCCAAGTATCTCTAGTTTATGTGTGCCAAAATGTGTCAGGATTGGAGCTACGGCGGGCCCGTGGCCGCGGAACAAAGTGCGCGGAACCGCATGAAAAATCATCTAAGTGTCAAATGCATTGAAATCGCCTTAGGAAATTTCACCGACTTTGCGGCTCTATATCTCGCGTGCCTTTTGGGCTAGAGACTCGTTTCTGGTGTTGGTGCAGAGCCCAAGTCCTCCCCTACGAGCTCATTAAAGGGCGTGTGGCTCACACTTATAACCGGGACACAGTACCGGGAGAAGTGGACCTCGTCCCGGTGACCATTTAACATTGGAATCTCCATAGGGAAACTTTAACATGGGAAACGCCATAGGGAATGTGGACCGACTTTGCGGCCCTATATCTCCCGAATCCTTGGGGCTAGAGACTAGCTTTCACCACCCGCGTGGAGCCCCAAGTCTCCTCTACAAAGTGAGTGGCTTTAATTTTGTACGCCACGAAAGGCGGCTGCTCGGTACCGGGCCAAAGTGGACCTTCGCGGCCAAATCTTGACCTACTTTGGCCCCGCGTATCTCCGGTTCTCTTAGGGCCACACTAATAAGACTACCATCGTTCGAAAATGCACATGTAGGGCTATCTACCTAGGGAGTTTGGGGCAAAAACGGTTACCATGACCCGGTCCAAATACGCCGGACCGCACTTTGTAACGGTGCCGTTCCGTGGCCAAGGCACCTAAAGATCCGCAGATAGGCTCGCTGAGCTCCCAGGACAATTGGCTCTTACCTCTACGAAGGGCAGGCTCCGCACTTGCACGGCCGAGGAGCGGCAAAACCAAAACCGACATGCCCCCACCCGATGCACCTTCCCGGGGTGACAAAAATTCGAGCCCGGGCTCATTCGAAAGCCAAGTATCTCTAGTTTATGTGTGCCAAAATGTGTCAGGATTGGAGCTACGGCGGGCCCGTGGCCGCGGAACAAAGTGCGCGGAACCGCATGAAAAATCGTCTAAGTGTCAAATGCATTGAAATCGCCTTAGGAAATTTCACCGACTTTGCGGCTCTATATCTCGCGTGCCTTTTGGGCTAGAGACTCGTTTCTGGTGTTGGTGCAGAGCCCAAGTCCTCCCCTACGAGCTCATTAAAGGGCGTGTGGCTCACACTTATAACCGGGACACAGTACCGGGAGAAGTGGACCTCGTCCCGGTGACCATTTAACATTGGAATCTCCATAGGGAAACTTTAACATGGGAAACGCCATAGGGAATGTGGACCGACTTTGCGGCCCTATATCTCCCGAATCCTTGGGGCTAGGGACTAGATTTCACCACCCTCGTGGAGTCCCAAGTCTCCTCTACAAAGTGAGTGGCTTTAATTTTGTACGCCACGAAAGGCGGCTGCTCGGTACTGGGCCAAAGTTGACCTTCGCGGCCAAATCTTGACCTACTTTGGCCCCGCATATCTCCGGTTCTCTTAGGGCCACACTAATAAGACTACCATCTTTCGAAAGGGCACATATAGGGCTATCTACCCAGGGAGTTTGGGGCAAATCGGTTACCATGACCTACTTTGGCCCCGCGTATCTCCGGTTCTCTTGGGGCCACACTAATAAGACTACCATCGTTCGAAAGGGCACATGTAGGGCTATCTACCCAGGGAGTTTGGGGCAAATCGGTTACCATGACCCGGTCCAAATCCGCCGGACCGCACTTTGGAACGGTGTCGCTCCGCGGCCAAGGCACCTAGAGATCCGCGGATAGGCTCACGGAGCTCCAAGGACACTTGGCTCTTACCTCTAGGAAGGGCAGGCTCCGCACTTGCACGGCCGAGGAGCGGCAAAATCAAAACCGACATGCCCCCACCCGATGCACCTTCCCGGGGTGACAAAAATTCGAGCCCGGGCTCATTCGAAAGCCAAGTATCTCTAGTTTATGTGTGCCAAAATGTGTCAGGATTGGAGCTATGGCGGGCCCGTGGCCGCGGAACAAAGTGCGCGGAACCGCATGAAAAATCGTCTAAGTGTCAAATGCATTGAAATCGCCATAGGAAATTTCACCGACTTTGCGGCTCTATATCTCGCGTGCCTTTCGGGCTAGAGACTCGTTTCTGGTGTTGGTGCAGAGCCCATTGCCTCCCCTACGAGCTCACCAAAGGGCGTGTGGCTCACACTTTTGGCCGGGTCACAGCACCGGGAGAAGTGGACCTCGTCCCGGTGAAAATTTAACATGGGAATCTCCATAGGGAACTTTCAGGAAAATGACTAAGTGTCGAATGCATTGAAATCGCCATAGGGAATTTCACCGACTTTGCGGCTCTATATCTCCCGAAAAAAGGGATAGAGACTCGGTTCTGATGTTGCTGCAGAGCCCAAGTCCTCCCCTACGAGCTCACCAAAGGGCGTGTGGCTCACACTTATGGCCGGGACACAGTACCGGGAGAAGTGGACCTCGTCCCGGTGACCATTTAACATTGGAATCTCCATAGGGAAACTTTAACATGGGAAACGCCATAGGGAATGTGGACCGACTTTGCGGCCCTATATCTCCCGAACCCTTGGGGCTAGAGACTAGCTTTCACCACCCGCGTGGAGCCCCAAGTCTCCTCTACAAAGTGAGTGGCTTTAATTTTGTACGCCACGAAAGGCGGCTGCTCGGTACCGGGCCAAAGTGGACCTTCGCGGCCAAATCTTGACCTACTTTGGCCCCGCGTATCTCCGGTTCTCTTAGGGCCACACTAATAAGACTACCATCGTTCGAAAATGCACATGTAGGGCTATCTACCTAGGGAGTTTGGGGCAAATCGGTTACCATGACCCGGTCCAAATACGCCGGACCGCACTTTGTAACGGTGCCGTTCCGTGGCCAAGGCACCTAAAGATCCGAAGATAGGCTCGCTGAGCTCCCAGGACAATTGGCTCTTACCTCTACGAAGGGCAGGCTCCGCACTTGCACGGCCGAGGAGCGGCAAAACCAAAACCGACATGCCCCCACCCGATGCACCTTCCCGGGGTGACAAAAATTCGAGCCCGGGCTCATTCGAAAGCCAAGTATCTCTAGTTTATGTGTGCCAAAATGTGTCAGGATTGGAGCTACGGCGGGCCCGTGGCCGCGGAACAAAGTGCGCGGAACCGCATGAAAAATCGTCTAAGTGTCAAATGCATTGAAATCGCCATAGGAAATTTCACCGACTTTGCGGCTCTATATCTCGCGTGCCTTTCGGGCTAGAGACTCGTTTCTGGTGTTGGTGCAGAGCCCACGTCCTCCCCTACGAGCTCACCAAAGGGCGTGTGGCTCACACTTATGGCCGGGTCACAGTACCGGGAGAAGTGGACCTCGTCCCGGTGAAAATTTAACATGGGAATCTCCATAGGGAACTTTCAGGAAAATGACTAAGTGTCGAATGCATTGAAATCGCCATAGGGAATTTCACCGACTTTGCGGCTCTATATCTCCCGAAAAAAGGGATAGAGACTCGGTTCTGGTGTTGCTGCAGAGCACAAGTCCTCCCCTACGAGCTCACCAAAGGGCGTTTGGCTCACACTTATGGCCGGGACACAGTACCGGGAGAAGTGGACCTCGTCCCGGTGACCATTTAACATTGGAATCTCCATAGGGAAACTTTAACATGGGAAACGCCATAGGGAATGTGGACCGACTTTGCGGCCCTATATCTCCCGAATCCTTGGGGCTAGGGACTAGCTTTTACCACCCTCGTGGAGTCCCAAGTCTCCTCTACAAAGTGAGTGGCTTTAATTTTGTACGCCACGAAAGGCGGCTGCTCGGTACCGGGCCAAAGTGGACCTTCGCGGCCAAATCTTGACCTACTTTGGCCTTGCGTATCTCCGGTTCTCTTAGGGCCACACTAATAAGACTACCATCGTTCGAAAGGGCACATATAGGGCTATCTACCCAGGGAGTTTGGGGCAAATCGTTTACCATGACCTACTTTGGCCCCGCGTATCCCCGGTTCTCTTGGGGCCACACTAATAAGACTACCATCGTTCGAAAGGGCACATGTAGGGCTATCTACCCAGGGAGTTTGGGGCAAATCGGTTACCATGACCCGGTCCAATTCCGCCTGACCGCACTTTGGAACAGTGCCGCTCCGCGGCCAAGGCACCTGGAATTCCGCGGATAGGCTCGCGGAGCTCCAAGGACACTTGGCTCTTACCTCTAGGAAGGGCAGGCTCCGCACTTGCACGGCCGAGGAGCGGCAAAACCAAAACCGACATGCCCCCACCCGATGCACCTTCCCGGGGTGACAAAAATTCGAGCCCGGGCTCATTCGAAAGCCAAGTATCTCTAGTTTATGTGTGCCAAAATGTGTCAGGATTGGAGCTACGGCGGGCCCGTGGCCGCGGAACAAAGTGCGCGGAACCGCATGAAAAATCGTCTAAGTGTCAAATGCATTGAAATCGCCATAGGAAATTTCACCGACTTTGCGGCTCTATATCTCGCGTGCCTTTCGGGCTAGAGACTCGTTTCTGGTGTTGGTGCAGAGCCCAAGTCCTCCCCTACGAGCTCACCAAAGGGCGTGTGGCTCACACTTATGGCCGGGACACAGTACCGGGAGAAGTGGACCTCGTCCCGGTGACCATTTAACATTGGAATCTCCATAGGGAAATTTTAACATGGGAAACGCCGTAGGGAATGTGGACCGACTTTGCGGCCCTATATCTCCCGAACCCTTGGGGCTAGAGACTAGCTTTCACCACTCGCGTGGAGCCCCAAGTCTCCTCTACAAAGTGAGTGGCTTTAATTTTGTACGCCACGAAAGGCGGCTGCTCGGTACCGGGCCAAAGTGGACCTTCGCGGCCAAATCTTGACCTACTTTGGCCCCGCGTATCTCCGGTTCTCTTAGGGCAACACTAATAAGACTACCATCTTTCGAAAGGGCACATATAGGGCTATCTACCCAAAGAGTTTGGGGCAAATAGGTTACCATGACCTACTTTGGCCCCGCGTATCTCCGGTTCTCTTGGGGCCACACTAATAAGACTACCATCGTTCGAAAGGGCACATGTAGGGCTATCTACCCAGGGAGTTTGGGGCAAATCGGTTACCATGACCCGGTCCAAATCCGCCGGACCGCACTTTGAAATGGTGCCGCTCCGCGGCCAAGGCACCTAGAGTTCCGCGGATAGGCTCGCGGAGCTCCCAGGACACTTGGCTCTTACCTCTAGGAAGGGCAGGCTCCGCACTTGCACGGCCGAGGAGCGGCAAAACCAAAACCGACATGCCCCCACCCGATGCACCTTCCCGAGGTGACAAAAATTCGAGCCCGGGCTCATTCGAAAGCCAAGTATCTCTAGTTTATGTGTGCCAAAATGTGTCAGGATTGGAGCTACGGCGGGCCCGTGGCCGCGGAACAAAGTGCGCGGAACCGCATGAAAAATCGTCTAAGTGTCAAATGCATTGAAATCGCCATAGGAAATTTCACCGACTTTGCGGCTCTATATCTCGCGTGCCTTTTGGGCTAGAGACTCGTTTCTGGTGTTGGTGCCGAGCACAAGTCCTCCTCTACGAGCTCACCAAAGGGCGTGTGGCTCACACTTATGGCCGGGTCACAGTACCGGGAGAAGTGGACCTCGTCCCGGTGAAAATTTAACATAGGAATCTCCATAGGGAACTTTCAGGAAAATGACTAAGTGTCGAATGCATTGAAATCGCCATAGGGAATTTCACCGACTTTGCGGCTCTATATCTCCCGAAAAAAGGGATAGAGACTCGGTTCTGGTGTTGCTGCAGAGCCCAAGTCCTTCGAAAGCCAAGTATCTCTAGTTTATGTGTGCCAAAATGTGTCAGGATTGGAGCTACGGCGGGCCCGTGGCCGCGGAACAAAGTGCGCGGAACCGCATGAAAAATCGTCTAAGTGTCAAATGCATTGAAATCGCCTTAGGAAATTTCACCGACTTTGCGGCTCTATATCTCGCGTGCCTTTTGGGCTAGAGACTCGTTTCTGGTGTTGGTGCAGAGCCCAAGTCCTCCCCTACGAGCTCATTAAAGGGCGTGTGGCTCACACTTATAACCGGGACACAGTACCGGGAGAAGTGGACCTCGTCCCGGTGACCATTTAACATTGGAATCTCCATAGGGAAACTTTAACATGGGAAACGCCATAGGGAATGTGGACCGACTTTGCGGCCCTATATCTCCCGAATCCTTGGGGCTAGGGACTAGCTTTCACCACCCTCGTGGAGTCCCAAGTCTCCTCTACAAAGTGAGTGGCTTTAATTTTGTACGCCACGAAAGGCGGCTGCTCGGTACTGGGCCAAAGTGGACCTTCGCGGCCAAATCTTGACCTACTTTGGCCCCGCGTATCTCCGGTTCTCTTAGGGCCACACTAATAAGACTACCATCTTTCGAAAGGGCACATATAGGGCTATCTACCCAGGGAGTTTGGGGCAAATCGGTTACCATGACCTACTTTGGCCCCGCGTATCTCCGGTTCTCTTGGGGCCACACTAATAAGACTAGCATCGTTCGAAAGGGCACATGTAGGGCTATCTACCCAGGGAGTTTGGGGCAAATCGGTTACCATGACCCGGTCCAAATCCGCCGGACCGCACTTTGGAACGGTGCCGCTCCGCGGCCAAGGCACCTAGAGATCCGCGGATAGGCTCACGGAGCTCCAAGGACACTTGGCTCTTACCTCTAGGAAGGGCAGGCTCCGCACCGGCACGGCCGAGGAGCGGCAAAACCAAAACCGACATGCCCCCACCCGATGCACCTTCCCGGGGTGACAAAAATTCGAGCCCGGGCTCATTCGAAAGCCAAGTATCTCTAGTTTATGTGTGCCAAAATGTGTCAGGATTGGAGCTACGGCGGGCCCGTGGCCGCGGAACAAAGTGCGCGGAACCGCATGAAAAATCGTCTAAGTGTCAAATGCATTGAAATCGCCATAGGAAATTTCACCGACTTTGCGGCTCTATATCTCGCGTGCCTTTCGTGCTAGAGACTCGTTTCTGGTGTTGGTGCAGAGCCCATGTCCTCCCCTACGAGCTCACCAAAGGGCGTGTGGCTCACACTTTTGGCCGGGTCACAGCACCGGGAGAAGTGGACCTCGTCCCGGTGAAAATTTAACATGGGAATCTCCATAGGGAACTTTCAGGAAAATGACTAAGTGTCGAATGCATTGAAATCGCCATAGGGAATTTCACCGACTTTGCGGCTCTATATCTCCCGAAAAAAGGGATAGAGACTCGGTTCTGGTGTTGCTGCAGAGCCCAAGTCCTTCGAAAGCCAAGTATCTCTAGTTTATGTGTGCCAAAATGTGTCAGGATTGGAGCTACGGCGGGCCCGTGGCCGCGGAACAAAGTGCGCGGAACCGCATGAAAAATCGTCTAAGTGTCAAATGCATTGAAATCGCCTTAGGAAATTTCACCGACTTTGCGGCTCTATATCTCGCGTGCCTTTTGGGCTAGAGACTCGTTTCTGGTGTTGGTGCAGAGCCCAAGTCCTCCCCTACGAGCTCATTAAAGGGCGTGTGGCTCACACTTATAACCGGGACACAGTACCGGGAGAAGTGGACCTCGTCCCGGTGACCATTTAACATTGGAATCTCCATAGGGAAACTTTAACATGGGAAACGCCATAGGGAATGTGGACCGACTTTGCGGCCCTATATCTCCCGAATCCTTGGGGCTAGGGACTAGCTTTCACCACCCTCGTGGAGTCCCAAGTCTCCTCTACAAAGTGAGTGGCTTTAATTTTGTACGCCACGAAAGGCGGCTGCTCGGTACTGGGCCAAAGTGGACCTTCGCGGCCAAATCTTGACCTACTTTGGCCCCGCGTATCTCCGGTTCTCTTAGGGCCACACTAATAAGACTACCATCTTTCGAAAGGGCACATATAGGGCTATCTACCCAGGGAGTTTGGGGCAAATCGGTTACCATGACCTACTTTGGCCCCGCGTATCTCCGGTTCTCTTGGGGCCACACTAATAAGACTACCATCGTTCGAAAGGGCACATGTAGGGCTATCTACCCAGGGAGTTTGGGGCAAATCGGTTACCATGACCCGGTCCAAATCCGCCGGACCGCACTTTGGAACGGTGCCGCTCCGCGGCCAAGGCACCTAGAGATCCGCGGATAGGCTCACGGAGCTCCAAGGACACTTGGCTCTTACCTCTAGGAAGGGCAGGCTCCGCACCTGCACGGCCGAGGAGCGGCAAAACCAAAACCGACATGCCCCCACCCGATGCACCTTCCCGGGGTGACAAAAATTCGAGCCCGGGCTCATTCGAAAGCCAAGTATCTCTAGTTTATGTGTGCCAAAATGTGTCAGGATTGGAGCTACGGCGGGCCCGTGGCCGCGGAACAAAGTGCGCGGAACCGCATGAAAAATCGTCTAAGTGTCAAATGCATTGAAATCGCCATAGGAAATTTCACCGACTTTGCGGCTCTATATCTCGCGTGCCTTTCGTGCTAGAGACTCGTTTCTGGTGTTGGTGCAGAGCCCATGTCCTCCCCTACGAGCTCACTAAAGGGCGTGTGGCTCACACTTTTGGCCGGGTCACAGCACCGGGAGAAGTGGACCTCGTCCCGGTGAAAATTTAACATGGGAATCTCCATAGGGAACTTTCAGGAAAATGACTTAGTGTCGAATGCATTGAAATCGCCATAGGGAATTTCACCGACTTTGCGGCTCTATATCTCCCGAAAAAAGGGATAGAGACTCGGTTCTGGTGTTGCTGCAGAGCCCAAGTCCTTCGAAAGCCAAGTATCTCTAGTTTATGTGTGCCAAAATGTGTCAGGATTGGAGCTACGGCGGGCCCGTGGCCGCGGAACAAAGTGCGCGGAACCGCATGAAAAATCGTCTAAGTGTCAAATGCATTGAAATCGCCTTAGGAAATTTCACCGACTTTGCGGCTCTATATCTCGCGTGCCTTTTGGGCTAGAGACTCGTTTCTGGTGTTGGTGCAGAGCCCAAGTCCTCCCCTACGAGCTCATTAAAGGGCGTGTGGCTCACACTTATAACCGGGACACAGTACCGGGAGAAGTGGACCTCGTCCCGGTGACCATTTAACATTGGAATCTCCATAGGGAAACTTTAACATGGGAAACGCCATAGGGAATGTGGACCGACTTTGCGGCCCTATATCTCCCGAATCCTTGGGGCTAGGGACTAGCTTTCACCACCCTCGTGGAGTCCCAAGTCTCCTCTACAAAGTGAGTGGCTTTAATTTTGTACGCCACGAAAGGCGGCTGCTCGGTACCGGGCCAAAGTGGACCTTCGCGGCCAAATCTTGACCTACTTTGGCCCCGCATATCTCCGGTTCTCTTAGGGCCACACTAATAAGACTACCATCTTTCGAAAGGGCACATATAGGGCTATCTACCCAGGGAGTTTGGGGCAAATCGGTTACCATGACCTACTTTGGCCCCGCGTATCTCCGGTTCTCTTGGGGCCACACTAATAAGACTACCATCGTTCGAAAGGGCACATGTAGGGCTATCTACCCAGGGAGTTTGGGGCAAATCGGTTACCATGACCCGGTCCAAATCCGCCGGACCGCACTTTGGAACGGTGTCGCTCCGCGGCCAAGGCACCTAGAGATCCGCGGATAGGCTCACGGAGCTCCAAGGACACTTGGCTCTTACCTCTAGGAAGGGCAGGCTCCGCACTTGCACGGCCGAGGAGCGGCAAAACCAAAACCGACATGCCCCCACCCGATGCACCTTCCCGGGGTGACAAAAATTCGAGCCCGGGCTCATTCGAAAGCCAAGTATCTCTAGTTTATGTGTGCCAAAATGTGTCAGGATTGGAGCTACGGCGGGCCCGTGGCCGCGGAACAAAGTGCGCGGAACCGCATGAAAAATCGTCTAAGTGTCAAATGCATTGAAATCGCCATAGGAAATTTCACCGACTTTGCGGCTCTATATCTCGCGTGCCTTTCGTGCTAGAGACTCGTTTCTGGTGTTGGTGCAGAGCCCATGTCCTCCCCTACGAGCTCACCAAAGGGCGTGTGGCTCACACTTTTGGCCGGGTCACAGCACCGGGAGAAGTGGACCTCGTCCCGGTGAAAATTTAACATGGGAATCTCCATAGGGAACTTTCAGGAAAATGACTAAGTGTCGAATGCATTGAAATCGCCATAGGGAATTTCACCGACTTTGCGGCTCTATATCTCCCGAAAAAAGGGATAGAGACTCGGTTCTGATGTTGCTGCAGAGCCCAAGTCCTCCCCTAGTTTATGTGTGCCAAAATGTGTCAGGATTGGAGCTACGGCGGGCCCGTGGCCGCGGAACAAAGTGCGCGGAACCGCATGAAAAATCGTCTAAGTGTCAAATGCATTGAAATCGCCTTAGGAAATTTCACCGACTTTGCGGCTCTATATCTCGCGTGCCTTTTGGGCTAGAGACTCGTTTCTGGTGTTGGTGCAGAGCCCAAGTCCTCCCCTACGAGCTCATTAAAGGGCGTGTGGCTCACACTTATAACCGGGACACAGTACCGGGAGAAGTGGACCTCGTCCCGGTGACCATTTAACATTGGAATCTCCATAGGGAAACTTTAACATGGGAAACGCCATAGGGAATGTGGACCGACTTTGCGGCCCTATATCTCCCGAATCCTTGGGGCTAGGGACTAGCTTTCACCACCCTCGTGGAGTCCCAAGTCTCCTCTACAAAGTGAGTGGCTTTAATTTTGTACGCCACGAAAGGCGGCTGCTCGGTACTGGGCCAAAGTGGACCTTCGCGGCCAAATCTTGACCTACTTTGGCCCCGCATATCTCCGGTTCTCTTAGGGCCACACTAATAAGACTACCATCTTTCGAAAGGGCACATATAGGGCTATCTACCCAGGGAGTTTGGGGCAAATCGGTTACCATGACCTACTTTGGCCCCGCGTATCTCCGGTTCTCTTGGGGCCACACTAATAAGACTACCATCGTTCGAAAGGGCACATGTAGGGCTATCTACCCAGGGAGTTTGGGGCAAATCGGTTACCATGACCCGGTCCAAATCCGCCGGACCGCACTTTGGAACGGTGTCGCTCCGCGGCCAAGGCACCTAGAGATCCGCGGATAGGCTCACGGAGCTCCAAGGACACTTGGCTCTTACCTCTAGGAAGGGCAGGCTCCGCACTTGCACGGCCGAGGAGCGGCAAAACCAAAACCGACATGCCCCCACCCGATGCACCTTCCCGGGGTGACAAAAATTCGAGCCCGGGCTCATTCGAAAGCCAAGTATCTCTAGTTTATGTGTGCCAAAATGTGTCAGGATTGGAGCTATGGCGGGCCCGTGGCCGCGGAACAAAGTGCGCGGAACCGCATGAAAAATCGTCTAAGTGTCAAATGCATTGAAATCGCCATAGGAAATTTCACCGACTTTGCGGCTCTATATCTCGCGTGCCTTTCGTGCTAGAGACTCGTTTCTGGTGTTGGTGCAGAGCCCATTGCCTCCCCTACGAGCTCACCAAAGGGCGTGTGGCTCACACTTTTGGCCGGGTCACAGCACCGGGAGAAGTGGACCTCGTCCCGGTGAAAATTTAACATGGGAATCTCCATAGGGAACTTTCAGGAAAATGACTAAGTGTCGAATGCATTGAAATCGCCATAGGGAATTTCACCGACTTTGCGGCTCTATATCTCCCGAAAAAAGGGATAGAGACTCGGTTCTGATGTTGCTGCAGAGCCCAAGTCCTCCCCTACGAGCTCACCAAAGGGCGTGTGGCTCACACTTATGGCCGGGACACAGTACCGGGAGAAGTGGACCTCGTCCCGGTGACCATTTAACATTGGAATCTCCATAGGGAAACTTTAACATGGGAAACGCCATAGGGAATGTGGACCGACTTTGCGGCCCTATATCTCCCGAACCCTTGGGGCTAGAGACTAGCTTTCACCACCCGCGTGGAGCCCCAAGTCTCCTCTACAAAGTGAGTGGCTTTAATTTTGTACGCCACGAAAGGCGGCTGCTCGGTACCGGGCCAAAGTGGACCTTCGCGGCCAAATCTTGACCTACTTTGGCCCCGCGTATCTCCGGTTCTCTTAGGGCCACACTAATAAGACTACCATCGTTCGAAAATGCACATGTAGGGCTATCTACCTAGGGAGTTTGGGGCAAATCGGTTACCATGACCCGGTCCAAATACGCCGGACCGCACTTTGTAACGGTGCCGTTCCGTGGCCAAGGCACCTAAAGATCCGCAGATAGGCTCGCTGAGCTCCCAGGACAATTGGCTCTTACCTCTACGAAGGGCAGGCTCCGCACTTGCACGGCCGAGGAGCGGCAAAACCAAAACCGACATGCCCCCACCCGATGCACCTTCCCGGGGTGACAAAAATTCGAGCCCGGGCTCATTCGAAAGCCAAGTATCTCTAGTTTATGTGTGCCAAAATGTGTCAGGATTGGAGCTACGGCGGGCCCGTGGCCGCGGAACAAAGTGCGCGGAACCGCATGAAAAATCGTCTAAGTGTCAAATGCATTGAAATCGCCATAGGAAATTTCACCGACTTTGCGGCTCTATATCTCGCGTGCCTTTCGGGCTAGAGACTCGTTTCTGGTGTTGGTGCAGAGCCCACGTCCTCCCCTACGAGCTCACCAAAGGGCGTGTGGCTCACACTTATGGCCGGGTCACAGTACCGGGAGAAGTGGACCTCGTCCCGGTGAAAATTTAACATGGGAATCTCCATAGGGAACTTTCAGGAAAATGACTAAGTGTCGAATGCATTGAAATCGCCATAGGGAATTTCACCGACTTTGCGGCTCTATATCTCCCGAAAAAAGGGATAGAGACTCGGTTCTGGTGTTGCTGCAGAGCCCAAGTCCTCCCCTACGAGCTCACCAAAGGGCGTTTGGCTCACACTTATGGCCGGGACACAGTACCGGGAGAAGTGGACCTCGTCCCGGTGACCATTTAACATTGGAATCTCCATAGGGAAACTTTAACATGGGAAACGCCATAGGGAATGTGGACCGACTTTGCGGCCCTATATCTCCCGAATCCTTGGGGCTAGGGACTAGCTTTTACCACCCTCGTGGAGTCCCAAGTCTCCTCTACAAAGTGAGTGGCTTTAATTTTGTACGTTACGAAAGGCGGCTGCTCGGTACCGGGCCAAAGTGGACCTTCGCGGCCAAATCTTGACCTACTTTGGCCTTGCGTATCTCCGGTTCTCTTAGGGCCACACTAATAAGACTACCATCGTTCGAAAGGGCACATATAGGGCTATCTACCCAGGGAGTTTGGGGCAAATCGTTTACCATGACCTACTTTGGCCCCGCGTATCCCCGGTTCTCTTGGGGCCACACTAATAAGACTACCATCGTTCGAAAGGGCACATGTAGGGCTATCTACCCAGGGAGTTTGGGGCAAATCGGTTACCATGACCCGGTCCAATTCCGCCTGACCGCACTTTGGAACAGTGCCGCTCCGCGGCCAAGGCACCTGGAATTCCGCGGATAGGCTCGCGGAGCTCCAAGGACACTTGGCTCTTACCTCTAGGAAGGGCAGGCTCCGCACTTGCACGGCCGAGGAGCGGCAAAACCAAAACCGACATGCCCCCACCCGATGCACCTTCCCGGGGTGACAAAAATTCGAGCCCGGGCTCATTCGAAAGCCAAGTATCTCTAGTTTATGTGTGCCAAAATGTGTCAGGATTGGAGCTACGGCGGGCCCGTGGCCGCGGAACAAAGTGCGCGGAACCGCATGAAAAATCGTCTAAGTGTCAAATGCATTGAAATCGCCATAGGAAATTTCACCGACTTTGCGGCTCTATATCTCGCGTGCCTTTCGGGCTAGAGACTCGTTTCTGGTGTTGGTGCAGAGCCCAAGTCCTCCCCTACGAGCTCACCAAAGGGCGTGTGGCTCACACTTATGGCCGGGACACAGTACCGGGAGAAGTGGACCTCGTCCCGGTGACCATTTAACATTGGAATCTCCATAGGGAAATTTTAACATGGGAAACGCCGTAGGGAATGTGGACCGAATTTGCGGCCCTATATCTCCCGAACCCTTGGGGCTAGAGACTAGCTTTCACCACTCGCGTGGAGCCCCAAGTCTCCTCTACAAAGTGAGTGGCTTTAATTTTGTACGCCACGAAAGGCGGCTGCTCGGTACCGGGCCAAAGTGGACCTTCGCGGCCAAATCTTGACCTACTTTGGCCCCGCGTATCTCCGGTTCTCTTAGGGCAACACTAATAAGACTACCATCTTTCGAAAGGGCACATATAGGGCTATCTACCCAAAGAGTTTGGGGCAAATAGGTTACCATGACCTACTTTGGCCCCGCGTATCTCCGGTTCTCTTGGGGCCACACTAATAAGACTACCATCGTTCGAAAGGGCACATGTAGGGCTATCTACCCAGGGAGTTTGGGGCAAATCGGTTACCATGACCCGGTCCAAATCCGCCGGACCGCACTTTGAAACGGTGCCGCTCCGCGGCCAAGGCACCTAGAGTTCCGCGGATAGGCTCGCGGAGCTCCCAGGACACTTGGCTCTTACCTCTAGGAAGGGCAGGCTCCGCACTTGCACGGCCGAGGAGCGGCAAAACCAAAACCGACATGCCCCCACCCGATGCACCTTCCCGGGGTGACAAAAATTCGAGCCCGGGCTCATTTGAAAGCCAAGTATCTCTAGTTTATGTGTGCCAAAATGTGTCAGGATTGGAGCTACGGCGGGCCCGTGGCCGCGGAACAAAGTGCGCGGAACCGCATGAAAAATCGTCTAAGTGTCAAATGCATTGAAATCGCCATAGGAAATTTCACCGACTTTGCGGCTCTATATCTCGCGTGCCTTTTGGGCTAGAGACTCGTTTCTGGTGTTGGTGCCGAGCACAAGTCCTCCTCTACGAGCTCACCAAAGGGCGTGTGGCTCACACTTATGGCCGGGTCACAGTACCGGGAGAAGTGGACCTCGTCCCGGTGAAAATTTAACATAGGAATCTCCATAGGGAACTTTCAGGAAAATGACTAAGTGTCGAATGCATTGAAATCGCCATAGGGAATTTCACCGACTTTGCGGCTCTATATCTCCCGAAAAAAGGGATAGAGACTCGGTTCTGGTGTTGCTGCAGAGCCCAAGTCCTCCCCTACGAGCTCACCAAAGGGCGTGTGGCTCACACTTATGGCCGGGACACAATACCGGGAGAAGTGGACCTCGTCCCGGTGACCATTTAACATTGGAATCTCCATAGGGAAACTTTAACATGGGAAACGCCATAGGGAATGTGGACCGACTTTGCGGCCCTATATCTCCCGAACCCTTAGGGCTAGAGACTAGCTTTCACAACCCTTATGGAGCCCCAAGTCTCCTCTACAAAGTGAGTGGCTTTAATTTTGTACGCCACGAAACACCTCACCGTTAGGTTCATTTTAAACCTCTGACTCTTGGCTACAAGGCCAGCTAAGAGCCGCATAACTGACTATTATCGCCCGACTGCCGGCCAGGTCGCACCCTAAGCCCGGTAAAAAAGTGACATTTAGACCCCCCGTGGAAGTCACTTAGGAGAACGGGAGTACCGGGAAGCTGTGCAAAAACGTTCATCCGGAGGACCCACGAATCGCGGTCCCCCTCCGGGGGCCCGCTTCGCCGGCTCCTGGAAGGTGACTGTTCGATACCGAGAAATGGTGCCTCGAGGCCCCGGTAGAGGGCTAGGGTTAAGCCCGGCCGGGGTTCCGGGGGAACTCTGGTGCACGAGCGTACCGGGAGATGGTGCCTCGTTCCCCCCGTAGAGGGCGAGGGTTAAGCCCGGTCGGTTCTCCGGGGGGTCTCTGGTGCACGATGGTACCGGGAGATGGTGCACCCTGAGGCGGGCTAAGCCCGGTGACTGTTCACGGTCCCCCTACGGGGGCCCGCTTCGCTGGCTCCGGTACTGGCCCCGGTGCTTACCGGGCCAGGGTGCATCGATTCCCCGCGAGTATTAAGCCCAAGGACCGGTATCTAAAATGGCCGAATATTAAGCCAAGGACGAGTTTTAAGCTATGGCCGAGTATTAAGCCCCCCTGGAGTGACCGCTCTCCGGTGGAGCTCGTTTATCGTAGGGACCGGTCTGGCCCCGAGATTGCACCCGCCTGTGTCCACGCGGGCCCGGGGAGGTTTCTGGAGCCAGCCCGCGCCGGAGGAATTTTTGGGGGCTCCGTGGGGCCATGGAAGAACTGAGCGTGCCTGTGTGAAAGTTTTCCCCGCCCGGGTCTGCTCGAGCCCCGGGGCAAGGTCACCGGGAATGCCGGTCATTTTACCGGTGCATAAGGATACTCGTCGAACTTTGAGGATACTCGCCGATATTCCACCATATAGCCGGTATGGCAGCCAACCGTGACAGGCGCAAAAATGACTAAGTGTCAAATGCATTGAAATCGCCATAGGGAATTTCACCGACTTTGCGGCTCTATATCTCGCGGGCCATTCGGGCTAGAGACTCGGTTCTGGTGTTGCTGCAGAGCCCCACTGACCAAAGGGCGTGTGGCTCACACTTATGGCCGGCTCACAGTACCGGGATAAGTGGGCCTCGTCCCGGTGAAAATTTAACATGGGAATTTCCATAGGGAAACTTTAACATGGGAAACGCCATAGGGAATGTGGACCGACTTTGCGGCCCTATATCTCCCGAACCCTTGGGGCTAGAGACTAGCTTTCACCAGCCTTGTGGAGCCCCAAGTCTCCTCTACAAGGTGAGTGGCTTTAATTTTGTACGCCACGAAACGCCTCCCCGTTAGGCTCATTTTAAACTTCTGACTCTTGGCTACAAGGCCAGCTAAGTGTCACGGCCGCAGCGGCGTCCCATGTTCCGGGCCGCCACCGCGGCCTCCTCCTGCCCCATGCAGCCGCCGGGGTCCTTGTGCAGGGACCCGGCGCTGTTGCTAGTTCGGCCCCTGGGGGCGCCTCACCTCTCCTCCGGTCCTGTCTCTCACTGTGCCGGCCGGCGCGCGCGTCCCCTCCTCCTAGGGCGTGCGCGCGCCGGCTGTCTCAGATTTAAAGGGGCAGTGCGCTCCTAATTGGGCCATATGTCAATCACTTCCCTATAAGTTCCAGCCCTGCCCCACTACAGGTGTTGGAGCCTCTACATGCTTCCCATAGCGTTTGGCCCAGCCCCCTGTGGTTCCTGATTCCTATCCGCTACCTGGTCCCTAGTCCCTGTTCCTGATTCCAATCCGCTGCCTGGTCCCTAGTCCTTGTTCCTGGTTCCTGCTTCCCTGTTACACCATTGCTCCTGTGTTCAGCCTGTCACCTGCGGTTACGCCTACAGACCTCTGCCAGCACTATCTCCTGCCTACTGCTCCTGCCACGCCTCGCCTGCCGTCACTAGCAACCAAGCCAGGGGTAGCGACCTGGGGGTCGCCTGCCGCAGCAAGTCCATCCCGCCTTGCGGCGGGCTCTGGTGAAAACCAGCGGCCCCTTAGACTCCGCTCCCTGGTGAGGTTAGTGCCATCGCTGGTGACGGTCCAGTGGATCCCCTACTCCAGGCGTTACAGTAGGCTCCAACCATGGATCCCGGCGAGGTGCCTGATATCCGCGAAGTAGCCCGAGTGGTTGCCCTACAGGCTCAAGAGATTCAGCAACAGTCGCAGCAGATCCAGCAACTCACTGCCGCCTTACAGCAGCATACTACAGCCCAGCGCTCACCACCTCCTGCTGCTTTTTCAACACTTCGACTGGCTCTCCCAAGTAAATACTCTGGTAGCTCCAAGTTGTGCAGAGGATTCCTGACCCAATGCACCATGCATATCGAACTTCTAAGCAGTCAGTTTGCCACCGAGCGCTCTAAAGTGGCTTTCATCATCAGCCTATTGGAAGGTAGAGCTCTGGCCTGGGCCACACCACTGTGGGACCGTGATGATCCTGTGGCTGCTAATCTCCGAATTTTCCTGGCCGAGTTCCTCTCTGTCTTTGAGGAACCTGCCCGTGCGTCTTCGGCTGAGACTGCTCTCCTCAACCTATCCCAAGGAACTTCCTCTGTTGGTGACTACGCCATCCAGTTCCGCACCCTGGCGGCAGAATTAGACTGGAATGAGGCCGCTCTAATAGCCACCTTCAAGAAGGGCCTGTCCAGTCGGGTGAGAAACGGAAAAGGTCTCCTTCTACGTCCTGCCCCATTCTTCTTCCACCATTCTCCTGGGACTCCCTTGGCTGCAATTACATGCCCCTAAGCTGGACTGGAGAACCGGGAAGATTCTTAGTTGGGGTCAGGACTGTTCCAACCAGTGTCTGAGGTCACCTCAGCCCAAAAACTCTATGTTGTCACCCGAGCCCGCCAAGCCTTTATCCGGCCTACCGGCGGAATACCAAGACTTGCCTGATGCCTCCATCTGCAGGCAAGAAAGAGGGGGAGGCCAAAGGGGGGGGGTACTGTCACAGCCGCGGCGGCGTCCCGTGAAAACCAGCGGCCCCTTAGACTCCGCTCCCTGGTGAGGTTAGTGCCATCGCTGGTGACGGTCCAGTGGATCCACTACTCCAGGCGTTACACTAAGAGCCGCATAACTGACTATTATCGCCCGACTGCCGCAGCACAACAAAGTCGTGCCCCTATAACGATGAGAACCGACCGGGACAAACCTGCCGGCTGTAGCCGGCCAGGTCGCACCCTAAGCCCGGTAAAAAAGTGACATTTAGACCCCCCGTGAAAGTCACTCAGGAGAACGGGAGTACCGGGAAGCTGTTCAAAAACGTTCATCCGGAGGACCAACAACTCGCGGTCCCCCTCCGGGGGCCCGCTTCGCCGGCTCCTGGAAGGTGACTGTTCGGTACCGGGAAATGGTGCCTCGAGGCCCCGGTAGAGGGCGAGGGTTCGCCCGGTTGGTTCTCAGGGGGGTCTCTGGTGCACTAGCGTACCGGGAGATAGTGCCCCGAGCCCCCGGTAGAGGGCTACGGTTAAGCCCGGCCGGTTCTCCGGGGGGTCTCTGGTGCACGAGCGTACCGGGAGATGCGGCCTCGTGCCCCCGGTAGAGGGCGAGGGTTATGCCCGGTCGATTCTCCGGGGGGTCCCTGGTGCACGATGGTACCGGGAGATGGTGCACCCTGAGGCGGGTTAAGCCCGCTGACTGCTCACGGTCCCCCTCCCAGGGCCCGCTTCGCTGGCTCCGGTACTGGCCCCGGTAAGGGTGCATCGATTCCCCGCGAGTATTAAGCCCAAGGACCGGTATCCAAAATGGCCGAATATTAAGCCAAGGATGAGTATTAAGCCCCCCTGGAGTGACCGCTCTCCGGTGGAGCTCGTTTATCGTAGGGACCGGTCTGGCCCCGAGATTGCACCCGCCTGTGTCCACGCAGGCCCGAGGAGGTTTCTGGAGCCAGCCCGCGCCAGAGGAATTTTTGGGGGCTCCGTGGGGCCATGGAAGAACCGAGCGTGCCTGGGTGAAAGTTTCCCCCGCCCGGGTCTGCTCGAGCCCCGGGGCAAGGTCACCGGGATTTCCGGTCGTTTTACCGGTGCATAAGGATACTCGTCGAACTTTGAGGATACTCACCGATATTCCACCATATAGCCGGTATGGCAGCCAACCGTGACAGGCGCAAAAATGACTAAGTGTCAAATGCATTGAAATCGCCATAGGGAATTTCACCGACTTTACGGCTCTATATCTCGTGGGCCATTCGGGCTAGAGACTCGGTTCTGGTGTTGGTGCAGAGCCTTACTCCTCCCCTACGAGCTGACCAAAGGGTGTGTGGCTCACACTTATGGCCGGATCACAGTACCGGGAGAAGTGGGCCTCGTCCCGGTGAAAATTTAACATGGGAATCTCCATAGGGAACTTTCAGGGAAATGACGGAGTGTCGAATGCATTGAAATCGCAATAGGGAATTTGGACCGACTTTGCGGCCCTGTATCTCCCGAACCCACGAAAGGCGGCCACGAAAGGCAGCCGCTCGGTACCGGGCCAAAGTGGACCTTTGCGGCCAAAAGTTGACCTACTTTGGCCCCGCGTATCTCCGGTTCTCTTGGGGCCACACTAATAAGACTACCATCGTTCGAAAGGGCACATCTAGGGCTATCTACCCAGGGAGTTTGGGGTAAATCGGTCACCACGACCCGGTCCAAATCCGCCGGACCGCACTTTGGAACGGTGCCGCTCCGCAGCCAAGGAACCTGGAGATCCGCGGATAGGCTCGCGGAGCTCCCAGGACACTTGGCTCCTGCCACTAGGAAGGGCAGGCTCCGCACTTGCACGGCCGAGGAGCGGCAAAACCAAAACCGACATGCCTTCACCCGATGCACCTTCCCGGGGTTACAAAAATTCGAGTCCGGGCTCATTCGAAAGCCAAGTATCTCTAGTTTATGTGTGCCAAAATGTGTCAGGATTGGAGCTACGGCGGGTCCATGGCCGCGGAACAAAGTGCGCGGAACCGCATGAACAATCGTCTTAGTGTCAAATGCATTGAAATCGCCCTAGGGAATTTCACCGATTTTGCGGCTCTATATCTCGCGTGCCTTTCGGGCTAGAGACTCGGTTCTGGTATTGGTGCAGAGCCCAAGTCCTCCCCTACGAGCTCACCAAAGAACGTGTGGCTCACACTTATGGCCGAGTCACAGTACCGGGAGAAGTGGACCTCAACCCGGTGACCATTTAACTTTGGAATCTCCGCAGGGAAACTTTAACATGGGAAACGCCATAGGGAATGTGGACCGACTTTGCGGCCCTATATCTCCCGAACCCTTAGGGCTAGAGACTAGCTTTCACAACCCTTATGTAGTCTCCTCTACAAAGTGAGTGGCTTTAATTTTGTACGCCACGAAACGCCTCACCGTTAGGTTCATTTTAAACTTCTGACTCTTGGCTACAAGGCCAGCTAAGAGCCGCATAACTGACTATTATCGCCCGACTGGCGCGGCACAACAAAGTCGTGCCCCTATAACGATGAGAATCAACAGGGCCAAACCTGCCGGCTGTAGCCGGCCAGGTCGCACCCTAAGCCCGGTAAAAAAGTGACATTTTGACCCCCCGTGGAAGTCACTTAGGAGAACGGGAGTACCGGGAAGCTGTTCAAAAACGTTCATCCGGAGGACCCACGAATCGCGGTCCCCCTCCGGGGGCCCGCTTCGCCGGCTCCTGGAAGGTGACTGTTCGGTACCGGGAAATGGTGCCTCGAGGCCCTGGTAGAGGGCTAGGGTTAAGCCCGGCCGGGGTTCCGGGGGATCTCTGGTGCACGAGCGTACCGGGAGATGGTGCCTCGTGCCCCCGGTAGAGGGTGAGGGTTAAGCCCGGTCGGTTCTCCGGGGGGTCCCTGGTGCACGATGGTACCGGGAGATGGTGCACCCTGAGGCGGGTTAAGCCCGGTGACTGCTCGCGGTCCCCATCCGGGGGCCCGCTTTGCTGGCTCCGGTACTGGCCCCGGTGCTTACCGGGCCAGGGTGCATCGATTCCCCGCGAGTATTAAGCCCAAGGACCGGTATCCAAAATGGCCGAATATTAAGCCAAGGACGAGTATTAAGCTATGGCCGAGTATTAAGCCCCCCTGGAGTGACCGCTCTCCGGTGGAGCTCGTTTATCGTAGGGACCGGTCTGGCCCCGAGATTGCACCCGCCTGTGTCCACGCGGGCCCGGGGAGGTTTCTGGAGCCAGCCCGCGCCGGAGGAATTTTTGGGGGCTCCGTGGGGCCATGGAAGAACTGAGCGTGCCTGGGTGAAAGTTTCCCACGCCCGGGTCTGCTCGAGCCCCTGGGCAAGGTCACCGGGATTGCCGGCCGTTTTACTGGTGCATAAGGATACTTGCCGCACTTTGGAACGGTGCCGCTCCGCGGCCAAGGCACCTGGAGATCCGCGGATAGGCTCGCGGAGCTCCCAGGACACTTGGCTACTGCCACTAGGAAGGGCAGGCTCCGCACTTGCACGTCTTAGGAGCGGCAAAACCAAAACCGACATGCCCCCACCCGATGCACCTTCCCTCTCTTAAAGGGACCGAGAAAAAATGACCTTTTCTGCACTCCAATGTAAGTCAATGGGGCGATTTTTTGGCTATGTGCTAGAAATGAAATGCAGTGCGGATTGGATGACAGGCACCCTAGGCACCCAGGATCAGCTTTAGTTTCACGTGTATCTCTTAAGCCGGCAGAGAAAACCCACCTAATATGCGCTCCACACAATTGAATAGAGACGCCGTTGATTTTCTATGGGAATTGCAGAAATGACTTCTAAGCCTCAAAATAATGACTTTTTTTCCTAAGGTGGTAGGAATGAAACTCAGTGCGGGCTGGATGGGGTCCCCCCTGGGCACCGCAGACCTAAGCTTGTTTAACTCCTACCTCTTAAAGGGACCGAGAAAAAATGACCTTTTCTGCACTCCAATGTAAGTTAATGGGGCGATTTTTTGGCTATGTGCTAGAAATGAAATGCAGTGCGGATTGGATGACAGGCACCCTAGGCACCCAGGATCGGCTTTAGTTTCACGTGTATCTCTTAAGCCGGCAGAGAAAACCCACCTGATATGCGCTCCACACAATTGAATAGAGACGCCGTTGATTTTCTATGGGAATTGCAGAAATGACTTCTAAGCCTCAAAATAATGACTTTTTTTCCTAAGGTGGTAGGAATGAAACTCAGTGCGGGCTGGATGGGGTCCCCCCTGGGCACCGCAGACCTAAGCTTGTTTAACTCCTACCTCTTAAAGGGACCGAGAAAAAATGACCTTTTCTGCACTCCAATGTAAGTCAATGGGGCGATTTTTTGGCTATGTGCTAGAAATGAAATTCAGTGCGGATTGGATGACAGGCACCCTAGGCACCCAGGATCAGCTTTAGTTTCACGTGTATCTCTTAAGCCGGCAGAGAAAACCCACCTAATATGCGCTCCACACAATTGAATAGAGACGCCATTGATTTTCTATGGGAATTGCAGAAATGACTTCTAAGCCTCAAAATAATGACTTTTTTTCCTAAGGTGGTAGGAATGAAACTCAGTGCGGGCTGGATGGGGTCCCCCCTGGGCACCGCAGACCTAAGCTTGTTTAACTCCTACCTCTTAAAGGGACCGAGAAAAAATGTTCTTTTCTGCACTCCAATGTAAGTCAATGGGGCGATTTTTTGGCTATGTGCTAGAAATGAAATGCAGTGCGGATTGGATGACAGGCACCCTAGGCACCCAGGATCGGCTTTAGTTTCACGTGTATCTCTTAAGCCGGCAGAGAAAACCCACCTGATATGCGCTCCACACAATTGAATAGAGACGCCGTTGATTTTCTATGGGAATTGCAGAAATGACTTCTAAGCCTCAAAATAATGACTTTTTTTCCTAAGGTGGTAGGAATGAAACTCAGTGCGGGCTGGATGGGGTCCCCCCTGGGCACCGCAGACCTAAGCTTGTTTAACTCCTACCTCTTAAAGGGACCGAGAAAAAATGACCTTTTCTGCACTCCAATGTAAGTCAATGGGGCGATTTTTTGGCTATGTGCTAGAAATGAAATGCAGTGCGGATTGGATGACAGGCACCCTAGGCACCCAGGATCAGCTTTAGTTTCACGTGTATCTCTTAATGTTTCAATAATTTTTATTGAGTTTTAAAAGTATAATTTTAACAATAAAGGTAAAATTAAATTGCAGGAACATAATGCTGTAACATGCTGTACATTAACACAGATATGTAAAGCTGAGGATAAATAATAATGTTTACAAGACATAAAGAGACAACAACAAACAACACTGCAACAATTTGCAGTAACGTACACATGCAGTTGTATGAAATGTATATAGCCAGCATAGGGTAGTAATTGCATAACTATCATAAGTGTGATATAACGGTAGTTGGAGCAGGAAAAAGCTTGTAAGTTAAGATCTGGATATGCTGATAGGATGTGACGACTTGCTAAGATATCATAGCAATGAAAACGTGTTTAGCTAAGTGGGTTGATATTAAAAACCAGTTAACGATTAAATGATACATAGGTGATGTAGTAAACGTTAAATGAGAAACCTATGTATACCCGGCATGTGTAATAAGCAAGTGTCGAAAATATGGTGAAAGACACACAAAAGCTGAGATAGGATACGTACAACAATATGTAGGAAAAAGCTGAAAGGTAGCATAAGGAAGGCACGATATCCGGAAGCTAAGCACTATATACTACGAAAAAACAGTACAAAAACTGCTTTCAAAGAGGTAACATAAGCATAAATCAAATAGCTGTTCACCTCAAACCTAAATGAGAAAACATATTAACTACACATCACTGCTAACTAAAAAGTACACGTGTACTAACACTCCGGCATATGCAACCATTAATAGGCAGTTGCACCGAAGAGAAGGTGTAGGGGGTAAGTAGTCCAGCCCATGCCGTATAACAGGGAAGAAAAATACGTTAAGAAAGGGGGTAACAGTTTCAGATGCCCGTGTTGGAGCTAGAACGCATATTCCAAGATGTCAGGAGCCGCAATCCTTCTTCCGGACCAGTGATCACATATTTGGAATTGTCCCTGAGCACCATAAGTTGTGCAGAGTTGTACCATTTGTATTTGACATCATTGTCCCTCAAAATTTTAGTGACATTTGCGAGTGCTTTACGTCTCCTGAGCGTTTCGGGTGAAAGATCCGAGAAGACAGCCACGTTCTTATATTCCGCTGGAAGTGATTCAGGATTCCTAGTAGCTGACAGAAACGTTGTCTTAATATGCAAAAAATGTATCCTTGCAATGACATCTCTTGGCTTCTCCTGTGATAAATATTTAGGTCTGGGGACCCTGCGTGACCAGTCAATAACCAGTTCGCGATTGACACATTGTGGCATCGTTTGTTTTATATAACGTTGAATATATGACGAAAGGTCTGGTAGAGCAATGGATTCAGGGATGCCTCGGAATTTCAAATTGTTGCGCCTTTTGTAATCATCCAGCTCCAGAGTTTTATTAGAAAGAAGGTTAAGATCATGTTCCAATTTCTGACATGTTTCCGCTAGGGAATTGTGTGACTCAATCACCTCGCTCAATTTTGACTCTGCGAGAAGCACTCGGTCCTCCGCTGCTCTCATTGATTGTGTAAAATTTTTAACTATACTGTCCAGGCCAGTCAATAAAGAATCCCTAAAGGAAAGCAAAGTTTGCTTGAAATAAGAAGGTGTCAGCTGTGATTCAGAAGATAGCGGCAGCTCAGAGAACAAGTGGTCTGGAACCAGAGAAGCAAAGATAGAGTTCCAAATGCCGGTGGAAGGAAGACCATGTTGTTGTGAAGTAAAGGAGGTGTGAGCAGAAGTGTCACTGTAGACAGATTTGGAAGCTTTGCTGACAAACATACAAGCTGATGGAGAGAGAGTCCCCAGAGAATTAGTAGTGGTTGAGAGTTCAGTGGTGTTGAGTAGCGACCGCGGGCTCTGTGGATCACCTGCCTGTGCAGTCGTTGTAGTAGGTGGCGAAAGTATGGAAGCAGTGTCCCTTTGATCCGAGCTGTGCTGAGAGTCAGGAGTTGCCTGTAATGTTAGAGTCTTAGGAGCAAGAGTGGCTGCCTTCTTTTCAGTAGACAAGTTTGATTTTGCAGCAAGTGATGGTTTCATGGAGTTCTCAGAAGGAGCTGCTGATAACTGGGGAAAGGGTGAAGGCACAGGAGGCAACAAGCAGGGAGATGACAGGGCGTCCTGAGCATCAGGGACCTTGTCGGGAGGAGTTTTTTGCACGTCAACTGATAGACTCGGGGGAGAGCTGTCCTTACCAGTGTTACGGGAGGGAGAGAGTCGGGCAACCCCAGCTGATGATGACATCAAGCTTAGTCCCTCAGAAGCCTTTGTACGGGGTGCTGGCCGTTCATCAGAGTCCTCCGAATCCGTCTCCCAGGAGAGAAAGCGGCGGGTATATGGAGAGGGAGTATTTCCCTGTACCTGGCGGCCTGAAGAAGCTGTTGAATCCGCCGCTGTTGAGGTACATGATGAGCGGGTTTTTGCGGAGGACAAGGTAGAATGCTGGGTCCGCAGGCGACGTTGTGGAGAGCAGCCGGCGCCATCTTGTTTCAGCGGGGCCTGATCTTGTTGCGGTCCGCGCTGCTTGTAGGCTCGTCTCCGCTGCCTCTGCATGCTAATTATGGGATCCCCGGGTAGTAGTAACGGTCCGGTGAAGAAGAGAGGTACCGCTGTTAGGAAGGTCCAATAAATGAAGCTAATAAACGCTGTGTCGGGCAGGAGCTCAAACGGGATGCGTCCTTCCCTGACGGCTGCAGGCCACGCCCCCCCCACGTGTATCTCTTAAGCCGGCAGAGAAAACCCACCTGATATGCGCTCCACACAATTGAATAGAGACGCCGTTGATTTTCTATGGGAATTGCAGAAATGACTTCTAAGCATCGAAATAATGACTTTTTTTCCTAAGGTGGTAGGAATGAAACTCAGTGCGGGCTGGATGGGGTCCCCCCTGGGCACCGCAGACCTAAGCTTGTTTAACTCCTACCTCTTAAAGGGACCGAGAAAAAATGACCTTTTCTGCACTCCAATGTAAGTCAAAGGGGCGATTTTTTTTGGCTATGTGCTAGAAATGAAATTCAGTGCGGATTGGACACAATTGAATAGAGAGGCCATTGATTTTCTTGCTATTTTAGTTTTTATTAAAGAAAGAATTTTTTTAACAGTTTTAATAAAGTTGTTATTAGTCGCTTATAAATTATTATAAAGCATGCTGGAATCACAATACCCATGTTAGTTTGAACAATTATTATCATAGCAAATTCCAAGCAGCAAATAATAAAGAACAGAATTACTAACAAATAAAAGGGATATAAGGGGAAATGAAAGAAAAGGGATATGTAGGGGTATGTGTAGCTCGTTCAATGCTTATAAGAAAAACTACTGGACACAAAATATTCTACCTAAACCATAGTGTCTTTTGTTCATACAATCTTATATCTACTTCTCAAAAATACCTCTTATATGATATTTAAGCTGAAAGATCGGAGATTTGCATACAATATCTTAAAGAGTATATCTATCTAAGATAGGTGCGGAAAGTTAGCAAAATCTTTAAATATGGCTAATGAAAGATTGTATGTCCAACCAAGTTTGAGTAAAGATTTTCTCAAACTAGTTGTGAGCTTTTTCATATTTGTGTCTCTGTGGCACCAAAGCATAGATTTAAAGTAGCTACACATAGTAAGGGTAGGACACAAAAGGAAAGATAGAAAGAAAGAAAAAAAAAAAAAAAAAGCGTAACCAGTACGCGGAGGGACTAGGTGTGACAAAAGTCTTGTATGAACAAGACATGCTATTGGGGGAACGTGAGTTGGCGCGTAGGCGGAGTTTCATAAAAATAATAGGTTCTTGGCCTAAGTTACGTTGTGAATAAGGTTATTCTTACTAGAAAGAGTCAGTTTGGAAGGTGCTAAAAAGAAGAATATGAATCTACTTAGATATCAAGAAGGCAGGAAAAAAAGAGCATTAGAAAGTGGTAAATAGGACAAATTATATTGGCGAAATTCGTTTATATCACCATTTAGTTATACATATAAAGCTTACTTGCTGCTTTTGGGATGAATAAAAGAAGTAATCAAAAATGTACATAAAGATAAAATAGAATTAACAGATTATAAATAAGTGTCCACTTATTTATCTAAATATAACCTCTTTAGATTGCTATGTCAGTCAGACTCATTAAAATTGACAATTTCCTCCTCTTTTGAAGATCTCTCCAGGTTGCTGTGTCCGTCAGTCTCTTGAAGCTTTCTACCTTCATTGAAGAACTAGAACAGAGATTGGAGCAAATCAAGCATGTCGAAGATAGTTAAATTATGTCAATGTCCTTTTTTCTGGTCGTCTTTTTCTTCTTTGTGGGAGAGATTCTGAAGCTGGAATGTTTGAAGATCTCTTTATGGAAGTGCTATCACGTGCTTGTTTAATATAAAACAGAGTAAGAAAAAGAAGAAGATGATATATTTTCTGAAGAGTTGTCATTTTTGAAGAGATAAATTTACAATTAGATAGGTCTCTGGTTAGTCTTTTAGGGAGTGAGAGCTCATCAAGATAATTTGAGATAATGTAGTTAGCTTCAATAGTTTGAGGAGAAGCAACTTTAATAACTTCCTGGAGTCGCAATGGTTGTGTGCCTGTTTGATTATTTCCTGTGATAGGCTCTATGTTGTCTCTTGTGCTAATAGACGAGGTGTACCTTCTAGTTATGAGGACTCGAGCTTGTAAAGTAGGGAGAGGGAGGGGGGAGACTGCTGCATTGCAATTGCTGATCTTATCTTTGCTGTAAATTTACACTTGTCTCTATATCATATTAGCTGGCTGAGCAGTGTCTCCTGACATAGCCCCACATCCTTTCTCACCTCCTGTAACGTTAGTGAGATAAATCTGTTGTAGTTCTGTCCCAGCTGCTTACCGGGTTCTGATGAATACAGGGTGTCATGCTGATTACAGCCGCCAGCTCTGCTCTGTGTGCGGCCGCGGGCGCCATCTTGGATTCAAGCCCGGGAGAAAAACTCTATCACTCTGCCTGGGAAAGATTCCCCTCTGCTCTTTCTTGCTGCTACTTGCATTCTAGGGGAGTTCCGAGATCCGATGATGCCGGTAATTGAGCTGTGCGGGTCCCCAATTTGATCCTTTAGACGATTAGGCCAGGAGCTTTCCTTTCATGCTGCCATCCGCCTCGGCGCCAAGCCACGCCCCCGCCGTTGATTTTCTATGGGAATTGCAGAAATGACTTCTAAGCCTCGAAATAATTACTTTTTTTTCCTAAGGTGGTAGGAATGAAACTCAGTGCGGGCTGGATGGGGTCCCCCCTGGGCACCGCAGACCTAAGCTTGTTTAACTCCTACCTCTTAAAGGGACCGAGAAAAAATGACCTTTTCTGCACTCCAATGTAAGTCAATGGGGCGATTTTTTGGCTATGTGCTAGAAATGAAATTCAGTGCGGATTGGATGACAGGCACCCTAGGCACCCAGGATCGGCTTTTGTTTCACGTGTATCTCTTAAGCCGGCAGAGAAAACCCACCTGACATGCGCTCCACACAATTGAATAGAGACGCCGTTGATTTTCTATGGGAATTGCAGAAATGACTTCTAAGCCTCGAAATAATGACTTTTTTTCTAAGGTGGTAGGAATGAAACTCAGTGCGGGCTGGATGGGGTCCCCCCTGGGCACCGCAGACCTAAGCTTGTTTAACTCCTACCTCTTAAAGGGACTGAGAAAAAAATGACCTTTTCTGCACTCCAATGTAAGTCAATGGGGCGATTTTTTGGCTATGTGCTAGAAATGAAATTCAGTGCGGATTGGATGACAGGCACCCTAGGCACCCAGGATCGGCTTTAGTTTCACGTGTATCTCTTAAGCCGGCAGAGAAAACCCACCTGATATGCGCTCCACACAATTGAATAGAGACGCCGTTGATTTTCTATGGGAATTGCAGAAATGACTTCTAAGCCTCGAAATAATGACTTTTTTTCCTAAGGTGGTAGGAATGAAATTCAGTGCGGGCTGGATGGGGTCCCCCCTGGGCACCGCAGACCTAAACTTGTTTAACTCCTACCTCTTAAAGGGACCGAGAAAAAATGACCTTTTCTGCACTCCAATGTAAGTCAATGGGGAGATTTTTTGGCTATGTGCTAGAAATGAAATTCAGTGCGGATTGGATGACAGGCACCCTAGGCACCCAGGATCGGCTTTAGTTTCACGTGTATCTCTTAAGCTGGCTGAGAAAACCCACCTGATATGCGCTCCACACAATTGAATAGAGACGCCGTTGATTTTCTATGGGAATTGAAGAAATGACTTCTAAGCCTCGAAATAATGACTTTTTTTCCTAAGGTGGTAGTAATGAAACTCAGTGCGGGCTGGATGGGGTCCCCCCTGGGCACCGCAGACCTAAGCTTGTTTAACTCCTACCTCTTAAAGGGACCGAGAAAAAATGACCTTTTCTGCACTCCAATGTAAGTCAATGGGGCGATTTTTTGGCTATGTGCTAGAAATGAAATTCAGTGCGGATTGGATGACAGGCACCCTAGGCACCCAGGATCGGCTTTAGTTTCACGTGTATCTCTTAAGCCGGTAGAGAAAACCCACCTGATATGCGCTCCACACAATTGAATAGAGACGCCGTTGATTTTCTATGAGACTTGCAGAAATGACTTTTAAGCCTCGAAATAATGACTTTTTTTACTAAGGTGGTAGGAATTAAACTCAGTGCGGGCTGGATGGGGTCCCCCCTGGGCACCGCAGACCTTAGCTTGTTTAACTCCTACCTCTTAAAGGGACCGAGAAAAAAATGACCTTTTCTGCACTCCAATGTAAGTCAATGGCGCGATTTTTTTGGCTATGTGCTAGAAATGAAATTCAGTGCGGATTGGATGACAGGCACCCTAGGCACCCAGGATCGGCTTTAGTTTCACGTGTATCTCTTAAGCCGGCAGAGAAAACCCACCTGATATGCGCTCCACACAATTGAATAGAGACGCCGTTGATTTTCTATGAGACTTGCAGAAATGACTTCTAAGCCTCGAAATAATGTCTTTTTTTACTAAGGTGGTAGGAATTAAACTCAGTGCGGGCTGGATGGGGTCCCCCCTGGGCACCGCAGACCTTAGCTTGTTTAACTCCTACCTCTTAAAGGGACCGAGAAAAAATGACCTTTTCTGCACTCCAATGTAAGTCAATGGCGCGATTTTTTGGCTATGTGCTAGAAATGAAATTCAGTTCGGATTGGATGACAGGCACCCTAGGCACCCAGGATCGGCTTTAGTTTCTCGTGTATCTCTTAAGCCGGCAGAGAAAATCCACCTGATATGCGCTCCACACAATTGAATAGAGACGCCGTTGATTTTCTATGGGAATTGCAGAAATGACTTCTAAGCCTCGAAATAATGACTTTTTTCCTAAGGTGGTAGGAATGAAACTCAGTGCGGGCTGGATGGGGTCCCCCCTGGGCACCGCAGACCTAAACTTGTTTAACTCCTACCTCTTAAAGGGACCGAGAAAAAATGACCTTTTCTGCACTCCAATGTAAGTCAATGGGGAGATTTTTTGGCTATGTGCTAGAAATGAAATTCAGTGCGGATTGGATGACAGGCACCCTAGGCACCCAGGATCGGCTTTAGTTTCACGTGTATCTCTTAAGCTGGCTGAGAAAATCCACCTGATATGCGCTCCACACAATTGAATAGAGACGGCGTTGATTTTCTATGGGAATTGAAGAAATGACTTCTAAGCCTCGAAATAATGACTTTTTTTCTTAAGGTGGTAGGAATGAAACTCAGTGCGGGCTGGATGGGGTCCCCCCTGGGCACCGCAGACCTAAGCTTGTTTAACTCCTACCTCTTAAAGGGACCGAGAAAAAATGACCTTTTCTGCACTCCAATGTAAGTCAATGGGGCGATTTTTTGGCTATGTGCTAGAAATGAAATTCAGTGCGGATTGGATGACAGGCACCCTAGGCACCCAGGATCGGCTTTAGTTTCACGTGTATCTCTTAAGCCGGCAGAGAAAACCCACCTGATATGCGCTCCACACAATTGAATAGAGACGCCGTTGATTTTCTATGAGACTTGCAGAAATGACTTTTAAGCCTCGAAAATAATGACTTTTTTTACTAAGGTGGTAGGAATTAAACTCAGTGCGGGCTGGATGGGGTCCCCCCTGGGCACCGCAGACCTAAGCTTGTTTAACTCCTACCTCTTAAAGGGACCGAGAAAAAAATGACCTTTTCTGCACTCCAATGTAAGTCAATGGCGCGATTTTTTGGCTATGTGCTAGAAATGAAATTCAGTGCGGATTGGATGACAGGCACCCTAGGCACCCAGGATCGGCTTTAGTTTCACGTGTATCTCTTAAGCCGGCAGAGAAAACCCACCTGATATGCGCTCCACACAATTGAATAGAGACGCCGTTGATTTTCTATGGGAATTGCAGAAATGACTTCTAAGCCTCGAAATAATGACTTTTTTCCTAAGGTGGTAGGAATGAAACTCAGTGCGGGCTGGATGGGGTCCCCCCTGGGCACCGCAGACCTAAACTTGTTTAACTCCTACCTCTTAAAGGGACCGAGAAAAAATGACCTTTTCTGCACTCCAATGTAAGTCAATGGGGAGATTTTTTGGCTATGTGCTAGAAATGAAATTCAGTGCGGATTGGATGACAGGCACCCTAGGCACCCAGGATCGGCTTTAGTTTCACGTGTATCTCTTAAGCTGGCTGAGAAAACCCACCTGATATGCGCTCCACACAATTGAATAGAGACGCCGTTGATTTTCTATGGGAATTGAAGAAATGACTTCTAAGCCTCGAAATAATGACTTTTTTTCCTAAGGTGGTAGGAATGAAACTCAGTGCGGGCTGGATGGGGTCCCCCCTGGGCACCGCAGACCTAAGCTTGTTTAACTCCTACCTCTTAAAGGGACCGAGAAAAAATGACCTTTTCTGCACTCCAATGTAAGTCAATGGGGCGATTTTTTGGCTATGTGCTAGAAATGAAATTCAGTGCGGATTGGATGACAGGCACCCTAGGCACCCAGGATCGGCTTTAGTTTCACGTGTATCTCTTAAGCCGGCAGAGAAAACCCACCTGATATGCGCTCCACACAATTGAATAGAGACGCCGTTGATTTTCTATGAGACTTGCAGAAATGACTTTTAAGCCTCGAAATAATGACTTTTTTTTACTAAGGTGGTAGGAATTAAACTCAGTGCGGGCTGGATGGGGTCCCCCCTGGGCACCGCAGACCTTAGCTTGTTTAACTCCTACCTCTTAAAGGGACCGAGAAAAAAATGACCTTTTCTGCACTCCAATGTAAGTCAATGGCGCGATTTTTTGGCTATGTGCTAGAAATGAAATTCAGTGCGGATTGGATGACAGGCACCCTAGGCACCCAGGATCGGCTTTAGTTTCACGTGTATCTCTTAAGCCGGCAGAGAAAACCCACCTGATATGCGCTCCACACAATTGAATAGAGACGCCGTTGATTTTCTATGAGACTTGCAGAAATGACTTCTAAGCCTCGAAATAATGACTTTTTTTTACTAAGGTGGTAGGAATTAAACTCAGTGCGGGCTGGATGGGGTCCCCCCTGGGCACCGCAGACCTTAGCTTGTTTAACTCCTACCTCTTAAAGGGACCGAGAAAAAAATGACATTTTCTGCACTCCAATGTAAGTCAATGGGGCGATTTTTTGGCTATGTGCTAGAAATGAAATTCAGTGCGGATTGGATGACAGGCACCCTAGGCACCCAGGATCGGCTTTAGTTTCACGTGTATCTCTTAAGCCGGCAGAGAAAACCCACCTGATATGCGCTCCACACAATTGAATAGAGACGCCGTTGATTTTCTATGAGACTTGCAGAAATGACTTCTAAGCCTCGAAATAATGACTTTTTTTACTAAGGTGGTAGGAATTAAACTCAGTGCGGGCTGGATGGGGTCCCCCCTGGGCACCGCAGACCTTAGCTTGTTTAACTCCTACCTCTTAAAGGGACCGAGAAAAAATGACCTTTTCTGCACTCCAATGTAAGTCAATGGGGCGATTTTTTGGCTATGTGCTAGAAATGAAATTCAGTGCGGATTGGATGACAGGCACCCTAGGCACCCAGGATCGGCTTTAGTTTCTCGTGTATCTCTTAAGCCGGCAGAGAAAACCCACCTGATATGCGCTCCACACAATTGAATAGAGACGCCGTTGATTTTCTATGGGAATTGCAGAAATGACTTCTAAGCCTCGAAATAATGACTTTTTTTCCTAAGGTGGTAGGAATGAAACTCAGTGCGGGCTGGATGGGGTCCCCCCTGGGCACCGCAGACCTAAGCTTGTTTAACTCCTACCTCTTAAAGGGACTGAGAAAAAAATGACCTTTTCTGCACTCCAATGTAAGTCAATGGGGCGATTTTTTGGCTATGTGCTAGAAATGAAATTCAGTGCGGATTGGATGACAGGCACCCTAGGCACCCAGGATCGGCTTTAGTTTCACGTGTATCTCTTAAGCCGGCAGAGAAAACCCACCTGATATGCGCTCCACACAATTGAATAGAGACGCCGTTGATTTTCTATGAGACTTGCAGAAATGACTTCTAAGCCTCGAAATAATGACTTTTTTTCACTAAGGTGGTAGGAATTAAACTCAGTGCGGGCTGGATGGGGTCCCCCCTGGGCACCGCAGACCTTAGCTTGTTTAACTCCTACCTCTTAAAGGGACCGAGAAAAAATGACCTTTTCTGCACTCCAATGTAAGTCAATGGCGCGATTTTTTGGCTATGTGCTAGAAATGAAATTCAGTGCGGATTGGATGACAGGCACCCTAGGCACCCAGGATCGGCTTTAGTTTCACGTGTATCTCTTAAGCCGGCAGAGAAAACCCACCTGATATGCGCTCCACACAATTGAATAGAGACGCCGTTGATTTTCTATGAGAATTGCAGAAATGACTTCTAAGCCTCGAAATAATGACTTTTTTTTACTAAGGTGGTAGGAATTAAACTCAGTGCGGGCTGGATGGGGTCCCCCCTGGGCACCGCAGACCTTAGCTTGTTTAACTCCTACCTCTTAAAGGGACCGAGAAAAATGACCTTTTCTGCACTCCAATGTAAGTCAATGGGGCGATTTTTTGGCTATGTGCTAGAAATGAAATTCAGTGCGGATTGGATGACAGGCACCCTAGGCACCCAGGATCGGCTTTAGTTTCACGTGTATCTCTTAAGCCGGCAGAGAAAACCCACCTGATATGCGCTCCACACAATTGAATAGAGACGCCGTTGATTTTCTATGAGACTTGCAGAAATGACTTTAAGCCTCGAAATAATGACTTTTTTTTACTGAGGTGGTAGGAATTAAACTCAGTGCGGGCTGGATGGGGTCCCCCCTGGGCACCGCAGACCTTAAGCTTGTTTAACTCCTACCTCTTAAAGGGACCGAGAAAAAATGACCTTTTCTGCACTCCAATGTAAGTCAATGGGGCGATTTTTTGGCTATGTGCTAGAAATGAAATTCAGTGCGGATTGGATGACAGGCACCCTAGGCACCCAGGATCGGCTTTAGTTTCACGTGTATCTCTTAAGCCGGCAGAGAAAACCCACCTGATATGCGCTCCACACAATTGAATAGAGACGCCGTTGATTTTCTATGGGAATTGCAGAAATGACTTCTAAGCCTCAAAATAATGACTTTTTTTCCTAAGGTGGTAGGAATGAAACTCAGTGCGGGCTGGATGGGGTCCCCCCTGGGCACCGCAGACCTAAGCTTGTTTAACTCCTACCTCTTAAAGGGACCGAGAAAAAATGACCTTTTCTGCACTCCAATGTAAGTCAATGGGGCGATTTTTTGGCTATGTGCTAGAAATGAAATTCAGTGCGGATTGGATGACAGGCACCCTAGGCACCCAGGATCGGCTTTAGTTTCACGTGTATCTCTTAAGCCGGCAGAGAAAACCCACCTGATATGCGCTCCACACAATTGAATAGAGACGCCGTTGATTTTCTATGGGAATTGCAGAAATGACTTCTAAGCCTCAAAATAATGACTTTTTTTCCTAAGGTGGTAGGAATGAAACTCAGTGCGGGCTGGATGGGGTCCCCCCTGGGCACCGCAGACCTAAGCTTGTTTAACTCCTACCTCTTAAAGGGACCGAGAAAAAATGACCTTTTCTGCACTCCAATGTAAGTCAATGGGGCGATTTTTTGGCTATGTGCTAGAAATGAAATTCAGTGCGGATTGGATGACAGGCACCCTAGGCACCCAGGATCGGCTTTAGTTTCACGTGTATCTCTTAAGCCGGCAGAGAAAACCCACCTGATATGCGCTCCACACAATTGAATAGAGACGCCGTTGATTTTCTATGGGAATTGCAGAAATGACTTCTAAGCCTCAAAATAATGACTTTTTTTCCTAAGGTGGTAGGAATGAAACTCAGTGCGGGCTGGATGGGGTCCCCCCTGGGCACCGCAGACCTAAGCTTGTTTAACTCCTACCTCTTAAAGGGACCGAGAAAAAATGACCTTTTCTGCACTCCAATGTAAGTCAATGGGGCGATTTTTTGGCTATGTGCTAGAAATGAAATTCAGTGCGGATTGGATGACAGGCACCCTAGGCACCCAGGATCGGCTTTAGTTTCACGTGTATCTCTTAAGCCGGCAGAGAAAACCCACCTGATATGCGCTCCACACAATTGAATAGAGACGCCGTTGATTTTCTATGGGAATTGCAGAAATGACTTCTAAGCCTCAAAATAATGACTTTTTTTCCTAAGGTGGTAGGAATGAAACTCAGTGCGGGCTGGATGGGGTCCCCCCTGGGCACCGCAGACCTAAGCTTGTTTAACTCCTACCTCTTAAAGGGACCGAGAAAAAATGACCTTTTCTGCACTCCAATGTAAGTCAATGGGGCGATTTTTTGGCTATGTGCTAGAAATGAAATTCAGTGCGGATTGGATGACAGGCACCCTAGGCACCCAGGATCGGCTTTAGTTTCACGTGTATCTCTTAAGCCGGCAGAGAAAACCCACCTGATATGCGCTCCACACAATTGAATAGAGACGCCGTTGATTTTCTATGGGAATTGCAGAAATGACTTCTAAGCCTCAAAATAATGACTTTTTTTCCTAAGGTGGTAGGAATGAAACTCAGTGCGGGCTGGATGGGGTCCCCCCTGGGCACCGCAGACCTAAGCTTGTTTAACTCCTACCTCTTAAAGGGACCGAGAAAAAATGACCTTTTCTGCACTCCAATGTAAGTCAATGGGGCGATTTTTTGGCTATGTGCTAGAAATGAAATTCAGTGCGGATTGGATGACAGGCACCCTAGGCACCCAGGATCGGCTTTAGTTTCACGTGTATCTCTTAAGCCGGCAGAGAAAACCCACCTGATATGCGCTCCACACAATTGAATAGAGACGCCGTTGATTTTCTATGGGAATTGCAGAAATGACTTCTAAGCCTCAAAATAATGACTTTTTTTCCTAAGGTGGTAGGAATGAAACTCAGTGCGGGCTGGATGGGGTCCCCCCTGGGCACCGCAGACCTAAGCTTGTTTAACTCCTACCTCTTAAAGGGACCGAGAAAAAATGACCTTTTCTGCACTCCAATGTAAGTCAATGGGGCGATTTTTTGGCTATGTGCTAGAAATGAAATTCAGTGCGGATTGGATGACAGGCACCCTAGGCACCCAGGATCGGCTTTAGTTTCACGTGTATCTCTTAAGCCGGCAGAGAAAACCCACCTGATATGCGCTCCACACAATTGAATAGAGACGCCGTTGATTTTCTATGGGAATTGCAGAAATGACTTCTAAGCCTCAAAATAATGACTTTTTTTCCTAAGGTGGTAGGAATGAAACTCAGTGCGGGCTGGATGGGGTCCCCCCTGGGCACCGCAGACCTAAGCTTGTTTAACTCCTACCTCTTAAAGGGACCGAGAAAAAATGACCTTTTCTGCACTCCAATGTAAGTCAATGGGGCGATTTTTTGGCTATGTGCTAGAAATGAAATTCAGTGCGGATTGGATGACAGGCACCCTAGGCACCCAGGATCGGCTTTAGTTTCACGTGTATCTCTTAAGCCGGCAGAGAAAACCCACCTGATATGCGCTCCACACAATTGAATAGAGACGCCGTTGATTTTCTATGGGAATTGCAGAAATGACTTCTAAGCCTCAAAATAATGACTTTTTTTCCTAAGGTGGTAGGAATGAAACTCAGTGCGGGCTGGATGGGGTCCCCCCTGGGCACCGCAGACCTAAGCTTGTTTAACTCCTACCTCTTAAAGGGACCGAGAAAAAATGACCTTTTCTGCACTCCAATGTAAGTCAATGGGGCGATTTTTTGGCTATGTGCTAGAAATGAAATTCAGTGCGGATTGGATGACAGGCACCCTAGGCACCCAGGATCGGCTTTAGTTTCACGTGTATCTCTTAAGCCGGCAGAGAAAACCCACCTGATATGCGCTCCACACAATTGAATAGAGACGCCGTTGATTTTCTATGGGAATTGCAGAAATGACTTCTAAGCCTCAAAATAATGACTTTTTTTCCTAAGGTGGTAGGAATGAAACTCAGTGCGGGCTGGATGGGGTCCCCCCTGGGCACCGCAGACCTAAGCTTGTTTAACTCCTACCTCTTAAAGGGACCGAGAAAAAATGACCTTTTCTGCACTCCAATGTAAGTCAATGGGGCGATTTTTTGGCTATGTGCTAGAAATGAAATTCAGTGCGGATTGGATGACAGGCACCCTAGGCACCCAGGATCGGCTTTAGTTTCACGTGTATCTCTTAAGCCGGCAGAGAAAACCCACCTGATATGCGCTCCACACAATTGAATAGAGACGCCGTTGATTTTCTATGGGAATTGCAGAAATGACTTCTAAGCCTCAAAATAATGACTTTTTTTCCTAAGGTGGTAGGAATGAAACTCAGTGCGGGCTGGATGGGGTCCCCCCTGGGCACCGCAGACCTAAGCTTGTTTAACTCCTACCTCTTAAAGGGACCGAGAAAAAATGACCTTTTCTGCACTCCAATGTAAGTCAATGGGGCGATTTTTTGGCTATGTGCTAGAAATGAAATTCAGTGCGGATTGGATGACAGGCACCCTAGGCACCCAGGATCGGCTTTAGTTTCACGTGTATCTCTTAAGCCGGCAGAGAAAACCCACCTGATATGCGCTCCACACAATTGAATAGAGACGCCGTTGATTTTCTATGGGAATTGCAGAAATGACTTCTAAGCCTCAAAATAATGACTTTTTTTCCTAAGGTGGTAGGAATGAAACTCAGTGCGGGCTGGATGGGGTCCCCCCTGGGCACCGCAGACCTAAGCTTGTTTAACTCCTACCTCTTAAAGGGACCGAGAAAAAATGACCTTTTCTGCACTCCAATGTAAGTCAATGGGGCGATTTTTTGGCTATGTGCTAGAAATGAAATTCAGTGCGGATTGGATGACAGGCACCCTAGGCACCCAGGATCGGCTTTAGTTTCACGTGTATCTCTTAAGCCGGCAGAGAAAACCCACCTGATATGCGCTCCACACAATTGAATAGAGACGCCGTTGATTTTCTATGGGAATTGCAGAAATGACTTCTAAGCCTCAAAATAATGACTTTTTTTCCTAAGGTGGTAGGAATGAAACTCAGTGCGGGCTGGATGGGGTCCCCCCTGGGCACCGCAGACCTAAGCTTGTTTAACTCCTACCTCTTAAAGGGACCGAGAAAAAATGACCTTTTCTGCACTCCAATGTAAGTCAATGGGGCGATTTTTTGGCTATGTGCTAGAAATGAAATTCAGTGCGGATTGGATGACAGGCACCCTAGGCACCCAGGATCGGCTTTAGTTTCACGTGTATCTCTTAAGCCGGCAGAGAAAACCCACCTGATATGCGCTCCACACAATTGAATAGAGACGCCGTTGATTTTCTATGGGAATTGCAGAAATGACTTCTAAGCCTCAAAATAATGACTTTTTTTCCTAAGGTGGTAGGAATGAAACTCAGTGCGGGCTGGATGGGGTCCCCCCTGGGCACCGCAGACCTAAGCTTGTTTAACTCCTACCTCTTAAAGGGACCGAGAAAAAATGACCTTTTCTGCACTCCAATGTAAGTCAATGGGGCGATTTTTTGGCTATGTGCTAGAAATGAAATTCAGTGCGGATTGGATGACAGGCACCCTAGGCACCCAGGATCGGCTTTAGTTTCACGTGTATCTCTTAAGCCGGCAGAGAAAACCCACCTGATATGCGCTCCACACAATTGAATAGAGACGCCGTTGATTTTCTATGGGAATTGCAGAAATGACTTCTAAGCCTCAAAATAATGACTTTTTTTCCTAAGGTGGTAGGAATGAAACTCAGTGCGGGCTGGATGGGGTCCCCCCTGGGCACCGCAGACCTAAGCTTGTTTAACTCCTACCTCTTAAAGGGACCGAGAAAAAATGACCTTTTCTGCACTCCAATGTAAGTCAATGGGGCGATTTTTTGGCTATGTGCTAGAAATGAAATTCAGTGCGGATTGGATGACAGGCACCCTAGGCACCCAGGATCGGCTTTAGTTTCACGTGTATCTCTTAAGCCGGCAGAGAAAACCCACCTGATATGCGCTCCACACAATTGAATAGAGACGCCGTTGATTTTCTATGGGAATTGCAGAAATGACTTCTAAGCCTCAAAATAATGACTTTTTTTCCTAAGGTGGTAGGAATGAAACTCAGTGCGGGCTGGATGGGGTCCCCCCTGGGCACCGCAGACCTAAGCTTGTTTAACTCCTACCTCTTAAAGGGACCGAGAAAAAATGACCTTTTCTGCACTCCAATGTAAGTCAATGGGGCGATTTTTTGGCTATGTGCTAGAAATGAAATTCAGTGCGGATTGGATGACAGGCACCCTAGGCACCCAGGATCGGCTTTAGTTTCACGTGTATCTCTTAAGCCGGCAGAGAAAACCCACCTGATATGCGCTCCACACAATTGAATAGAGACGCCGTTGATTTTCTATGGGAATTGCAGAAATGACTTCTAAGCCTCAAAATAATGACTTTTTTTCCTAAGGTGGTAGGAATGAAACTCAGTGCGGGCTGGATGGGGTCCCCCCTGGGCACCGCAGACCTAAGCTTGTTTAACTCCTACCTCTTAAAGGGACCGAGAAAAAATGACCTTTTCTGCACTCCAATGTAAGTCAATGGGGCGATTTTTTGGCTATGTGCTAGAAATGAAATTCAGTGCGGATTGGATGACAGGCACCCTAGGCACCCAGGATCGGCTTTAGTTTCACGTGTATCTCTTAAGCCGGCAGAGAAAACCCACCTGATATGCGCTCCACACAATTGAATAGAGACGCCGTTGATTTTCTATGGGAATTGCAGAAATGACTTCTAAGCCTCAAAATAATGACTTTTTTTCCTAAGGTGGTAGGAATGAAACTCAGTGCGGGCTGGATGGGGTCCCCCCTGGGCACCGCAGACCTAAGCTTGTTTAACTCCTACCTCTTAAAGGGACCGAGAAAAAATGACCTTTTCTGCACTCCAATGTAAGTCAATGGGGCGATTTTTTGGCTATGTGCTAGAAATGAAATTCAGTGCGGATTGGATGACAGGCACCCTAGGCACCCAGGATCGGCTTTAGTTTCACGTGTATCTCTTAAGCCGGCAGAGAAAACCCACCTGATATGCGCTCCACACAATTGAATAGAGACGCCGTTGATTTTCTATGGGAATTGCAGAAATGACTTCTAAGCCTCAAAATAATGACTTTTTTTCCTAAGGTGGTAGGAATGAAACTCAGTGCGGGCTGGATGGGGTCCCCCCTGGGCACCGCAGACCTAAGCTTGTTTAACTCCTACCTCTTAAAGGGACCGAGAAAAAATGACCTTTTCTGCACTCCAATGTAAGTCAATGGGGCGATTTTTTGGCTATGTGCTAGAAATGAAATTCAGTGCGGATTGGATGACAGGCACCCTAGGCACCCAGGATCGGCTTTAGTTTCACGTGTATCTCTTAAGCCGGCAGAGAAAACCCACCTGATATGCGCTCCACACAATTGAATAGAGACGCCGTTGATTTTCTATGGGAATTGCAGAAATGACTTCTAAGCCTCAAAATAATGACTTTTTTTCCTAAGGTGGTAGGAATGAAACTCAGTGCGGGCTGGATGGGGTCCCCCCTGGGCACCGCAGACCTAAGCTTGTTTAACTCCTACCTCTTAAAGGGACCGAGAAAAAATGACCTTTTCTGCACTCCAATGTAAGTCAATGGGGCGATTTTTTGGCTATGTGCTAGAAATGAAATTCAGTGCGGATTGGATGACAGGCACCCTAGGCACCCAGGATCGGCTTTAGTTTCACGTGTATCTCTTAAGCCGGCAGAGAAAACCCACCTGATATGCGCTCCACACAATTGAATAGAGACGCCGTTGATTTTCTATGGGAATTGCAGAAATGACTTCTAAGCCTCAAAATAATGACTTTTTTTCCTAAGGTGGTAGGAATGAAACTCAGTGCGGGCTGGATGGGGTCCCCCCTGGGCACCGCAGACCTAAGCTTGTTTAACTCCTACCTCTTAAAGGGACCGAGAAAAAATGACCTTTTCTGCACTCCAATGTAAGTCAATGGGGCGATTTTTTGGCTATGTGCTAGAAATGAAATTCAGTGCGGATTGGATGACAGGCACCCTAGGCACCCAGGATCGGCTTTAGTTTCACGTGTATCTCTTAAGCCGGCAGAGAAAACCCACCTGATATGCGCTCCACACAATTGAATAGAGACGCCGTTGATTTTCTATGGGAATTGCAGAAATGACTTCTAAGCCTCAAAATAATGACTTTTTTTCCTAAGGTGGTAGGAATGAAACTCAGTGCGGGCTGGATGGGGTCCCCCCTGGGCACCGCAGACCTAAGCTTGTTTAACTCCTACCTCTTAAAGGGACCGAGAAAAAATGACCTTTTCTGCACTCCAATGTAAGTCAATGGGGCGATTTTTTGGCTATGTGCTAGAAATGAAATTCAGTGCGGATTGGATGACAGGCACCCTAGGCACCCAGGATCGGCTTTAGTTTCACGTGTATCTCTTAAGCCGGCAGAGAAAACCCACCTGATATGCGCTCCACACAATTGAATAGAGACGCCGTTGATTTTCTATGGGAATTGCAGAAATGACTTCTAAGCCTCAAAATAATGACTTTTTTTCCTAAGGTGGTAGGAATGAAACTCAGTGCGGGCTGGATGGGGTCCCCCCTGGGCACCGCAGACCTAAGCTTGTTTAACTCCTACCTCTTAAAGGGACCGAGAAAAAATGACCTTTTCTGCACTCCAATGTAAGTCAATGGGGCGATTTTTTGGCTATGTGCTAGAAATGAAATTCAGTGCGGATTGGATGACAGGCACCCTAGGCACCCAGGATCGGCTTTAGTTTCACGTGTATCTCTTAAGCCGGCAGAGAAAACCCACCTGATATGCGCTCCACACAATTGAATAGAGACGCCGTTGATTTTCTATGGGAATTGCAGAAATGACTTCTAAGCCTCAAAATAATGACTTTTTTTCCTAAGGTGGTAGGAATGAAACTCAGTGCGGGCTGGATGGGGTCCCCCCTGGGCACCGCAGACCTAAGCTTGTTTAACTCCTACCTCTTAAAGGGACCGAGAAAAAATGACCTTTTCTGCACTCCAATGTAAGTCAATGGGGCGATTTTTTGGCTATGTGCTAGAAATGAAATTCAGTGCGGATTGGATGACAGGCACCCTAGGCACCCAGGATCGGCTTTAGTTTCACGTGTATCTCTTAAGCCGGCAGAGAAAACCCACCTGATATGCGCTCCACACAATTGAATAGAGACGCCGTTGATTTTCTATGGGAATTGCAGAAATGACTTCTAAGCCTCAAAATAATGACTTTTTTTCCTAAGGTGGTAGGAATGAAACTCAGTGCGGGCTGGATGGGGTCCCCCCTGGGCACCGCAGACCTAAGCTTGTTTAACTCCTACCTCTTAAAGGGACCGAGAAAAAATGACCTTTTCTGCACTCCAATGTAAGTCAATGGGGCGATTTTTTGGCTATGTGCTAGAAATGAAATTCAGTGCGGATTGGATGACAGGCACCCTAGGCACCCAGGATCGGCTTTAGTTTCACGTGTATCTCTTAAGCCGGCAGAGAAAACCCACCTGATATGCGCTCCACACAATTGAATAGAGACGCCGTTGATTTTCTATGGGAATTGCAGAAATGACTTCTAAGCCTCAAAATAATGACTTTTTTTCCTAAGGTGGTAGGAATGAAACTCAGTGCGGGCTGGATGGGGTCCCCCCTGGGCACCGCAGACCTAAGCTTGTTTAACTCCTACCTCTTAAAGGGACCGAGAAAAAATGACCTTTTCTGCACTCCAATGTAAGTCAATGGGGCGATTTTTTGGCTATGTGCTAGAAATGAAATTCAGTGCGGATTGGATGACAGGCACCCTAGGCACCCAGGATCGGCTTTAGTTTCACGTGTATCTCTTAAGCCGGCAGAGAAAACCCACCTGATATGCGCTCCACACAATTGAATAGAGACGCCGTTGATTTTCTATGGGAATTGCAGAAATGACTTCTAAGCCTCAAAATAATGACTTTTTTTCCTAAGGTGGTAGGAATGAAACTCAGTGCGGGCTGGATGGGGTCCCCCCTGGGCACCGCAGACCTAAGCTTGTTTAACTCCTACCTCTTAAAGGGACCGAGAAAAAATGACCTTTTCTGCACTCCAATGTAAGTCAATGGGGCGATTTTTTGGCTATGTGCTAGAAATGAAATTCAGTGCGGATTGGATGACAGGCACCCTAGGCACCCAGGATCGGCTTTAGTTTCACGTGTATCTCTTAAGCCGGCAGAGAAAACCCACCTGATATGCGCTCCACACAATTGAATAGAGACGCCGTTGATTTTCTATGGGAATTGCAGAAATGACTTCTAAGCCTCAAAATAATGACTTTTTTTCCTAAGGTGGTAGGAATGAAACTCAGTGCGGGCTGGATGGGGTCCCCCCTGGGCACCGCAGACCTAAGCTTGTTTAACTCCTACCTCTTAAAGGGACCGAGAAAAAATGACCTTTTCTGCACTCCAATGTAAGTCAATGGGGCGATTTTTTGGCTATGTGCTAGAAATGAAATTCAGTGCGGATTGGATGACAGGCACCCTAGGCACCCAGGATCGGCTTTAGTTTCACGTGTATCTCTTAAGCCGGCAGAGAAAACCCACCTGATATGCGCTCCACACAATTGAATAGAGACGCCGTTGATTTTCTATGGGAATTGCAGAAATGACTTCTAAGCCTCAAAATAATGACTTTTTTTCCTAAGGTGGTAGGAATGAAACTCAGTGCGGGCTGGATGGGGTCCCCCCTGGGCACCGCAGACCTAAGCTTGTTTAACTCCTACCTCTTAAAGGGACCGAGAAAAAATGACCTTTTCTGCACTCCAATGTAAGTCAATGGGGCGATTTTTTGGCTATGTGCTAGAAATGAAATTCAGTGCGGATTGGATGACAGGCACCCTAGGCACCCAGGATCGGCTTTAGTTTCACGTGTATCTCTTAAGCCGGCAGAGAAAACCCACCTGATATGCGCTCCACACAATTGAATAGAGACGCCGTTGATTTTCTATGGGAATTGCAGAAATGACTTCTAAGCCTCAAAATAATGACTTTTTTTCCTAAGGTGGTAGGAATGAAACTCAGTGCGGGCTGGATGGGGTCCCCCCTGGGCACCGCAGACCTAAGCTTGTTTAACTCCTACCTCTTAAAGGGACCGAGAAAAAATGACCTTTTCTGCACTCCAATGTAAGTCAATGGGGCGATTTTTTGGCTATGTGCTAGAAATGAAATTCAGTGCGGATTGGATGACAGGCACCCTAGGCACCCAGGATCGGCTTTAGTTTCACGTGTATCTCTTAAGCCGGCAGAGAAAACCCACCTGATATGCGCTCCACACAATTGAATAGAGACGCCGTTGATTTTCTATGGGAATTGCAGAAATGACTTCTAAGCCTCAAAATAATGACTTTTTTTCCTAAGGTGGTAGGAATGAAACTCAGTGCGGGCTGGATGGGGTCCCCCCTGGGCACCGCAGACCTAAGCTTGTTTAACTCCTACCTCTTAAAGGGACCGAGAAAAAATGACCTTTTCTGCACTCCAATGTAAGTCAATGGGGCGATTTTTTGGCTATGTGCTAGAAATGAAATTCAGTGCGGATTGGATGACAGGCACCCTAGGCACCCAGGATCGGCTTTAGTTTCACGTGTATCTCTTAAGCCGGCAGAGAAAACCCACCTGATATGCGCTCCACACAATTGAATAGAGACGCCGTTGATTTTCTATGGGAATTGCAGAAATGACTTCTAAGCCTCAAAATAATGACTTTTTTTCCTAAGGTGGTAGGAATGAAACTCAGTGCGGGCTGGATGGGGTCCCCCCTGGGCACCGCAGACCTAAGCTTGTTTAACTCCTACCTCTTAAAGGGACCGAGAAAAAATGACCTTTTCTGCACTCCAATGTAAGTCAATGGGGCGATTTTTTGGCTATGTGCTAGAAATGAAATTCAGTGCGGATTGGATGACAGGCACCCTAGGCACCCAGGATCGGCTTTAGTTTCACGTGTATCTCTTAAGCCGGCAGAGAAAACCCACCTGATATGCGCTCCACACAATTGAATAGAGACGCCGTTGATTTTCTATGGGAATTGCAGAAATGACTTCTAAGCCTCAAAATAATGACTTTTTTTCCTAAGGTGGTAGGAATGAAACTCAGTGCGGGCTGGATGGGGTCCCCCCTGGGCACCGCAGACCTAAGCTTGTTTAACTCCTACCTCTTAAAGGGACCGAGAAAAAATGACCTTTTCTGCACTCCAATGTAAGTCAATGGGGCGATTTTTTGGCTATGTGCTAGAAATGAAATTCAGTGCGGATTGGATGACAGGCACCCTAGGCACCCAGGATCGGCTTTAGTTTCACGTGTATCTCTTAAGCCGGCAGAGAAAACCCACCTGATATGCGCTCCACACAATTGAATAGAGACGCCGTTGATTTTCTATGGGAATTGCAGAAATGACTTCTAAGCCTCAAAATAATGACTTTTTTTCCTAAGGTGGTAGGAATGAAACTCAGTGCGGGCTGGATGGGGTCCCCCCTGGGCACCGCAGACCTAAGCTTGTTTAACTCCTACCTCTTAAAGGGACCGAGAAAAAATGACCTTTTCTGCACTCCAATGTAAGTCAATGGGGCGATTTTTTGGCTATGTGCTAGAAATGAAATTCAGTGCGGATTGGATGACAGGCACCCTAGGCACCCAGGATCGGCTTTAGTTTCACGTGTATCTCTTAAGCCGGCAGAGAAAACCCACCTGATATGCGCTCCACACAATTGAATAGAGACGCCGTTGATTTTCTATGGGAATTGCAGAAATGACTTCTAAGCCTCAAAATAATGACTTTTTTTCCTAAGGTGGTAGGAATGAAACTCAGTGCGGGCTGGATGGGGTCCCCCCTGGGCACCGCAGACCTAAGCTTGTTTAACTCCTACCTCTTAAAGGGACCGAGAAAAAATGACCTTTTCTGCACTCCAATGTAAGTCAATGGGGCGATTTTTTGGCTATGTGCTAGAAATGAAATTCAGTGCGGATTGGATGACAGGCACCCTAGGCACCCAGGATCGGCTTTAGTTTCACGTGTATCTCTTAAGCCGGCAGAGAAAACCCACCTGATATGCGCTCCACACAATTGAATAGAGACGCCGTTGATTTTCTATGGGAATTGCAGAAATGACTTCTAAGCCTCAAAATAATGACTTTTTTTCCTAAGGTGGTAGGAATGAAACTCAGTGCGGGCTGGATGGGGTCCCCCCTGGGCACCGCAGACCTAAGCTTGTTTAACTCCTACCTCTTAAAGGGACCGAGAAAAAATGACCTTTTCTGCACTCCAATGTAAGTCAATGGGGCGATTTTTTGGCTATGTGCTAGAAATGAAATTCAGTGCGGATTGGATGACAGGCACCCTAGGCACCCAGGATCGGCTTTAGTTTCACGTGTATCTCTTAAGCCGGCAGAGAAAACCCACCTGATATGCGCTCCACACAATTGAATAGAGACGCCGTTGATTTTCTATGGGAATTGCAGAAATGACTTCTAAGCCTCAAAATAATGACTTTTTTTCCTAAGGTGGTAGGAATGAAACTCAGTGCGGGCTGGATGGGGTCCCCCCTGGGCACCGCAGACCTAAGCTTGTTTAACTCCTACCTCTTAAAGGGACCGAGAAAAAATGACCTTTTCTGCACTCCAATGTAAGTCAATGGGGCGATTTTTTGGCTATGTGCTAGAAATGAAATTCAGTGCGGATTGGATGACAGGCACCCTAGGCACCCAGGATCGGCTTTAGTTTCACGTGTATCTCTTAAGCCGGCAGAGAAAACCCACCTGATATGCGCTCCACACAATTGAATAGAGACGCCGTTGATTTTCTATGGGAATTGCAGAAATGACTTCTAAGCCTCAAAATAATGACTTTTTTTCCTAAGGTGGTAGGAATGAAACTCAGTGCGGGCTGGATGGGGTCCCCCCTGGGCACCGCAGACCTAAGCTTGTTTAACTCCTACCTCTTAAAGGGACCGAGAAAAAATGACCTTTTCTGCACTCCAATGTAAGTCAATGGGGCGATTTTTTGGCTATGTGCTAGAAATGAAATTCAGTGCGGATTGGATGACAGGCACCCTAGGCACCCAGGATCGGCTTTAGTTTCACGTGTATCTCTTAAGCCGGCAGAGAAAACCCACCTGATATGCGCTCCACACAATTGAATAGAGACGCCGTTGATTTTCTATGGGAATTGCAGAAATGACTTCTAAGCCTCAAAATAATGACTTTTTTTCCTAAGGTGGTAGGAATGAAACTCAGTGCGGGCTGGATGGGGTCCCCCCTGGGCACCGCAGACCTAAGCTTGTTTAACTCCTACCTCTTAAAGGGACCGAGAAAAAATGACCTTTTCTGCACTCCAATGTAAGTCAATGGGGCGATTTTTTGGCTATGTGCTAGAAATGAAATTCAGTGCGGATTGGATGACAGGCACCCTAGGCACCCAGGATCGGCTTTAGTTTCACGTGTATCTCTTAAGCCGGCAGAGAAAACCCACCTGATATGCGCTCCACACAATTGAATAGAGACGCCGTTGATTTTCTATGGGAATTGCAGAAATGACTTCTAAGCCTCAAAATAATGACTTTTTTTCCTAAGGTGGTAGGAATGAAACTCAGTGCGGGCTGGATGGGGTCCCCCCTGGGCACCGCAGACCTAAGCTTGTTTAACTCCTACCTCTTAAAGGGACCGAGAAAAAATGACCTTTTCTGCACTCCAATGTAAGTCAATGGGGCGATTTTTTGGCTATGTGCTAGAAATGAAATTCAGTGCGGATTGGATGACAGGCACCCTAGGCACCCAGGATCGGCTTTAGTTTCACGTGTATCTCTTAAGCCGGCAGAGAAAACCCACCTGATATGCGCTCCACACAATTGAATAGAGACGCCGTTGATTTTCTATGGGAATTGCAGAAATGACTTCTAAGCCTCAAAATAATGACTTTTTTTCCTAAGGTGGTAGGAATGAAACTCAGTGCGGGCTGGATGGGGTCCCCCCTGGGCACCGCAGACCTAAGCTTGTTTAACTCCTACCTCTTAAAGGGACCGAGAAAAAATGACCTTTTCTGCACTCCAATGTAAGTCAATGGGGCGATTTTTTGGCTATGTGCTAGAAATGAAATTCAGTGCGGATTGGATGACAGGCACCCTAGGCACCCAGGATCGGCTTTAGTTTCACGTGTATCTCTTAAGCCGGCAGAGAAAACCCACCTGATATGCGCTCCACACAATTGAATAGAGACGCCGTTGATTTTCTATGGGAATTGCAGAAATGACTTCTAAGCCTCAAAATAATGACTTTTTTTCCTAAGGTGGTAGGAATGAAACTCAGTGCGGGCTGGATGGGGTCCCCCTGGGCACCGCAGACCTAAGCTTGTTTAACTCCTACCTCTTAAAGGGACCGAGAAAAAATGACCTTTTCTGCACTCCAATGTAAGTCAATGGGGCGATTTTTTGGCTATGTGCTAGAAATGAAATTCAGTGCGGATTGGATGACAGGCACCCTAGGCACCCAGGATCGCTTTAGTTTCAATGTATCTCTTAAGCCGGCAGAGAAAACCCACCTGATATGCGCTCCACACAATGAATAGAGACGCCGTTGATTTTCTATGGGAATTGCAGAAATGACTTCTAAGCCTCAAAATAATACTTTTTTTTTCCTAAGGTGGTAGGAAAAACTCAGTGCGGGCTGGATGGGGTCCCCCTGGGCACCGCAGACCTAAGCTTGTTTAAACTCCTACCTCTTAAAGGGGACACAGA